>NC_057354.1:83798153-84098153 GCF_016509475.1 Prionailurus bengalensis | reverse complement strand
TAAGGACCATGGCTACTATCTAAGACGATAACTCTGACCCACATAATGCAAACCTATTGCTTTCACTTCAGTTACGAAAAATGAGCCCAAGGAACATTCTTGGAGCCTGAAAGTAATGATTCCACTTCTTGCTATGTAGCTTTTATTAACATTGTACCATTTAGCAGAGCAATTAACGTTTTCCAAAGCTGACTCCTTTCCTATCGAGAGCATCAGGACATCTGGAATCGAAGTAAAGGACAATCCTTCTAAAAATACACAAACCCACATCCTGGGAAAGAAAGTGAAAACTAAAAATGAACCAACAAAAAAATTCTAGACACACAAAATGAAGTACACTATTTTTAAGGACAACTTTCAGTGTAGGCATACTAAGTACCCCGTGACAGTGTTGTTAGTCTAAAAAATACTCTTTTGGTATAAAAAATTATCTTTCGTTCTGTAGTATTCTGGTAAAAAAGTAAATGTAACCAGAGTTGCATCAGCAGCCCAAGAGTATACTATTTCCAGTCCTAGAGTCTCTTAAGTCTTGGGCAGGTGATTTGAAGATTCTACATAAACAGAAACATTAGCAGCCTGGGAAGTGGAAAGGCTGAAGCACACGCTAGGATGAGAATCCAGTGGGAGTCCATGAACACCAAGGCCCATGTAACAAAACATCTACTCTGCAAATACTCAGGAAATGTTCATCAGTCAACTGTCAAGCAAAGGGGGAAGTCACCTCATTTTCAGAGCAGTAAACCGATGAAATGAGTCACGGAATTCCCATGATAGCTTAGCTGGCCTCTTCCTTTCCACCCAGCCCCTGGTCCCCATGGAGCCAGAGCCCTCCGAAAGAGAGTGGTGGCCGGACTTCCGTGGGCAACCCTCAGGAAGGGGTAGGAAAAGTGTCGCTTCTGTCCCACCAGCGTGTGAGGAAAAAACCACAGGCAACAATGGCTATCTATATTGTTCCCATATCTGGAGAAGGGAAGCTAACACTTAAGAAGACAGTGAGCAGGCCAGAAGAGACCTGTGGTGTAGACAACAGTACTCTGAGACCTTGGCATCATCCCAGACCTTTCTAACCCCCATTCCCAAACCCCAGTCCCCTCTAGGTCTGGTCCAGTGTCCTCTCCCAAAGCTCTCCTCTCCATCCGCTTCACTCTGCCTTATGTCACATCCTCAACATTTCAGAATAACTGCAGCGTGACTCCAGCCTCCCTCCGCATCTATTCCTCTTTCAAGCAGGTCTGCCATGACACCAACCTAACGTTTTCAGTGACTCCCTACTGCCTCCCAAGCAAACTCCCAATTCCTTAAGACGACAGATTTGATCCCTCACGGTCTGGCCCCTGCTGCCTCTCGCTTTCCCTTGTAACTCCTCCTTTCCCACACCCTGTTCTCTGCTCGTGCTGAGGCACACACGCAGCTTCCAAGCTGTCATGCTTTCGCTTTCCCCCTCGCCTTCACACCAACTAATTTCTTGGCCTCACATGTCCTTCTACTTCTCCATCTGTCCCGCCCGACTTCCCATCAAAGACACACCCCTTTGGGAGAGCTAGCTGGAAGATTGGGGATGAAAAGCAGGTGGATGCTAGGACCAACTCAGGGGATTGAAATGCCATGTGGAGAAGGACCCACATCTGAGTCCCATTCGGGCTCCGTGAAAAAGGGTGCTGTGATGGAGGAAGACGCTCCTGTGGAAGGACAGGGAGAGGCCACACCGCTTTTTTAGGTGCCATTCCTCTACTTCCAAATTATACGGGACCTACTCAGTCCTGAGCCTTAATCTACCATATGTTAACTACCTGCACTGACACTGGACTGTCTGCTTCTTGGTTCCAGGAACAGCCTCTTTGTTCTGAATTCTCACATTTAGTACTGGTACATAATAGACATTCAATTAATACTCATTAAGTTAGTGAATGGTACTATTTCTGTCTTCCTTCTATTCCCTTTGAGAAGATTCCTCCCAGAAGCTTTAAATTCACGATATCGAGCAATATTTTCTATTTGCACTAAATGTATTCCTTTCCCATAAAGGGATGTTCTTGGTGCTGGGATGTAGTAAAGCAAATATTCATAACACACCACCTCTGACTTTACAGGCTGAAAACACATTCCCTCAGAATGTCCATTTTTAGAGTGTGGTACCTGAATCTTCCCAAGCTGGCACCCCAGTTCTTCATCACTTAATGGATCTCTCTGGGGCCATTAACCCTATTTCAGCAGATAATAATCAGAACAACAAGAGCATTCTCACCTGCATCACTGGCCCCAGGGACGGGGAGAAAAGTCTGGAAAACGGAGCTGACACACCATGGTCAGAAGAAGGAGATAGAAAAGGGGGAAAGGTCTCACAAAACAACCTGGGCGGAGATTAAGAGAGGCTGCCACCTGTTTCAACCATGGAAATCAACACTAGCTTAGGTGCCAAGAAGTGAAAGTAAGATTGGGCTGAATATGAATCCAGGCATCTATCTAGTCGGATGGGTCAATCACATGTTTATCGGGTATCGGTTGTATCTGCAGCACTGTGCTAGGAGCTGAAGGGGGTGCAAGAGGGGCCATCTCACTGGATTCCCCTTGTGAGGACCCTTGGAGAATCTCTCTCCAGTCTCACACCAGTCAAAGGGATTGTTCCAAACAACTTCCACGGACTCTGTCAATCTTGTAACTAATTATATTTCATTCTTCATCTTGGCTGCTAGGAAGCTCAGAGCCAAACTGGCTACTTCTAGCAACTGTACATGATCTCTTATGATTCCCAGTGTTCTGAACTACCCTTATGACTGGCCTCCTGTTGAATCTCCTTTGGTTCTTGTTTCTTCACATCTTGATTTTATTCTATTGTTTACACTTTTGTTAATTTCCTTAAACCCTTTCTCAGAACAAAGGAGAGAATATAGAAGTACGTTTTAAAAGTAAGATATATCCTCTTCTCCCAAAGCATCAAAATATAAGGGTATCAACGTACTATCTGGCTGCTGTCATGGGGCACTCAAGGGGAGATACAAACTAAGGCAAATGAAATATTTAAAGAGACAGCAGTGATCGAATGCTAATAAGCTAGCAACAAGCAAGTTGAGTGTTTTCTACATTCACTCTTCAATTCCCCCTTCCTTAAAAATATACAAATTGGAAGAAAACTTAAAGATTTTCTAGATATGTCCATATTCTCTTTTTCTCTTGATGTGGAAAGAAGTAAAAGAAAGTTCTACCTCTTTCACCCTTTGTTAGGAAATAAGATGGAGGGAATGCATATGGGGTTGATATTGGTAAATGGGGAAAGCCAAAGCTAATTGTACTAATCAAACAGAATGCTTTTAGGTTAAGTAATTATGGAAAATTATCTGCAAGACTGAACTAATCCACAAAGCCAGACACTTGAGCACAACCCAACTTACCAACTACACTTCTGGGACCAATCAATGTAAGAGGTAGACAACGCCTACCTCTTTTTAAGGAAAATGCTTGGCATAAATTTACTGTTTGGGTTAGTTTTCGCTAGGCCAACAGCCAAAACCTCTACCACTATCCTTAATTAGTGCTAGCATTCATGGAGGAAAAAGAGAAATTCAGGAGCAGAGCTGACTATCAAATCCCACAGGATGGAATCATGTCTGCTGCGGGGAATGGCATAGATATAAAAGCATCCTCCCAGGGTGAACAGGGGGTCCTGTCTCAGCGTTCATCCTTAACCCTACCCTAAGGTCTTTTAAAAGATACTAAAATGCTGCTGCCAGTCGCCACCCGTTCTCTACCAGAAGCCCATTCAGGGTCAGAGGATGGTACCCAAGAGTAGGAGTGAGCAGAGAAGGCAATTATGTGGGCAGCATGATTTAAGGTACATCCCCAAACCCATCTACCGCCAATTCTGAAAGGACTATCCATTGAATCTTTTCTTGAATGCTTCTGTTAAAATGTATCTCTGGGAGTCAGGACAGGTAAGACCTCAGTATCTATTTACATTTTGACTGAGATTGCGATGTGATTAGCCATCTGGCACCCAGAAGAAATCAGTGCTGAGAGAATGTAGTGTAATCACAGTTTGAAAGCATGAGAGGGTTCCCAATCCTCTTTAATAAATAATTACCCACCAATGGCCACGTGCCCATAACTATTCTGGGCACAGGAGATTTAAAGATGAACAAGACATAGTCCCTTCCCAGGAAGCATCCTGGGGAGGCTGATGCATGAATGGCTCACTTCAATATACGAGAAAGGATATGCCACAGGATACCATGACAACACAGAAGAGGGTTACTTCCTCCAATCTGGGAGTTTACAGAATACTTCCTGCAGAGGACACTTAAGTTTAGAAGGTTTTAACTTGGGATACATAGACCCTCCCCCACCAGGGGGTCCATGGTTAGAAATCAGAAGATCCATATAGTCAGAAGGGGAAAAAATTATATTTTATTCTCACTAACCTCTAACTGAAATTTCTTTCAAGTGCCTATCTAGGTAAGTAACAAACCAGGAAACCATTAGAAGGACCTGAAACTTTGTCACCAAAGGAAATCATATTTACATATAACAATATAATTGTTACAAAGATCTTAAAACATCGTTTACATTCATCACTATTTCAAAAATGTGGTAGACAACAGAATTACAGCTAGACCTTGTTATTTAACACATATTTAATAAAGCACTTCTATAATTATACTATAATTTGTCTTTTTTTTTTCAACGTTTATTTTTTTATTTTTGGGACAGAGAGAGACAGAGCATGAACGGGGGAGGGGCAGAGAGAGAGGGAGACACAGAATCGGAAACAGGCTCCAGGCTCTGAGCCATCAGCCCAGAGCCTGATGCGGGGCTTGAACTCACGGACCGCGAGATCATGACCTGGCTGAAGTCGGACGCTTAACCGACTGCGCCACCCAGGCGCCCCTATAATTTGTCTTAAAAATATTTTGATAGGTGAATTTCAATACAATTGGTTTCCCTTGTAGTCCTATGTATTTTATTTTATGCATTAATAAAAATGTTATCCTGATACGGTATCCATTGACTTTACCAGTTTTCCAACAGCATCCCCTCTCCCCCAGAATGTCAGAGTTCTCTGAAAAGGATCAGTATAAGTCAGCAGTCTGGTGACTGATGGTGGAGAAACCAACGATAACCTCACTAGTTGAAGGCAGTGGAGGCCCCCGAGTGGCCGAGTGGCTATGCAGGAGGGCTGAACAAAGTTCCTGCCAGTGGGCTGTGGATCAAAGTGGACCTCACAGGGCCTGCCAGATGCTAAGCCTCTTCAGCAGCAGCCAGAGGACCAAAGTAGAGATGTCCCTCTGCAAGTTAGGCCAGATAGCTCCCACCTGGTCTTTCAGTCAACAGCCCTGATCACAGAGTTCACCACGTCTGGGTCATTAGCAACGTGAAATTTCATTCCAGCTATTCCAGCTCCCTAGGAACAGTTCATATTTAGAGAATATCCCACTTACATATGCTTGATGCTCTTGGGAGCACACACAAACTTCCTGAGGGCAAACACTGTGACCTGCTGGCACTTATAGCCCCCTACAGAGCACCTGCGACACAGTAAGTGCTTAATCCGTTTCTGATGACTTGACCAGAATGTATAAATTTACACTCCCCCCGCCCTCTTAAATACAACTCGTGATAATATTCTCGCTCCTCCGCAAAAACAATTACAATTCTAAATTCTTTTTATCTCCTTGGGCTACATTAAATGGATACTTCCCTAAAATTAACTTCCCTGCTTCTGCCTTGCCAAGAATGACACAGGGTGAAGAATCCGCCACCTGGGACAATGGGTTCTCTCCTGGTTTATTTTCTTGGGTAGAAACCGAAACACACGGTTAAGCTGTGCCAGGCTGTGTGTGGTAGCCCTGGAATGCCTAGGAAGGCTGACCTGAAAAACAAGTTATTGCTTATAGCTTAAAACCCAACGCAGAATCAAGAAGGGAAAGTGAGAGAGAATAAGAGAAAAGAAAGGCCTTAGAAGGAAACTGCATTAAATAATCAAATAACGACACATTAAGATCTGGGTTTTTAAAGCTCAGGTCGCCATTTTTATTATTAACATGAAGCAATAAAATCCATGTTATTAATATGAGAGTGGGCTATATTCTTCTATATGTGATGCATCTGGGAAAAATACCTTACAGTTTTGGAAAGAAAGAACCGAGTGTTACGAACAATTAAGTCTGAGTCCTCTACAATAGAAAATACATTCCCCTCCCACTGAAAAGCTAATGCTATGACAGCCAGAGAGGCTTTCTCTAATTTACAGCAGGCTGAGGGAAACGGAGAAGGTACTTTTTAAAAAAGTTTTCATAGCTTTTTGGCTGCAGAGACAAATGACGAATTGACACAGCATCATTATTCATATAATTCTTTACCACTCATTTTTTATTTAAAACTATCACCTGATTCTTGAGAGACCGCTATCATTAATTCTAGGAGAGTCAGAGAATTGGGGTGTAATTTCAGAAGTTCTACAAGTCCCACTGGAGTTGGTATCTCTTAAGAGACAACCACGACAGCCATCACAAAATTCCATGCAACATGCATGTTTCCATCACATGCAGCAAAACTCCAGTATCTGCACAGGTGGCAATGGCAAGTGTCAGTAGCGAAGCCTACATCACATACCGAGTCCACTATAACATTGCAAACCAAAAGGGAAACAGAGTTATGGTTTTAAGGCCATACTTAACAAGTATCATGCCTTTTAAATTTCAAAAATTAGAGTATAAATTTGATAAGATATCCACACCATGAGTTCACACATAAATAAAAATGAGCAATCAACAGAAAATATAAGAAATTATCCTGTTGACTAATGCCCTGTCTTTTCCAATTGAGGGTCAGACCTATTCAAAGCCAATCACATGAGGATGGAATCAGTAAAGGTCAATCAAAGGCAGGCTGAAACTCCAACTGTCTAGCTGACCTTCAGAGCTTGTGACAAATTGCTATCAGTCAATGTCAACTAATGACAGGAGCTCTTTGGCTAATCAATTGTTCTAAAAATGATCAAGAAAACTACTCACAGGACAGCTCATTTTCACATCAATGCCTGTGAAGTATGAAAAGCTCATTTTTTGAGTTTTTAATAAGCTCATAAGTAAAGCAGTTACTTGGTAACAGAGGTCACCTTACAGAAAAAGACAGAACCTTTGTCTGCCTTTTACATATTCTTTTATTACCATATTATAGTAAAATTATGCCATGGATATGCCAGAGGGCTACATAATAAAGTAGGTAACACTTCATCCATTTTTTAAACAAATACTTCTGTGTTGGAGGGAAATATATCTGGGAGTAAATAATTTCAAATACATTTTCCAGTTGTTTAAGATGAAAAACACTGACCTCAAGTTTACCAGCAATATTACCTAATAGTCAGAAGATGCACTTTCTGTGAAAACACCTATGGCCAAGTTCATGCCCCTAAATACACAGTTACTACTTTTTAGATGACGAAGTTATTTTTCTTTATTTTAAGATGACCTGCTTTCATGATGCTAGAAGTCAACAGAATGGAGAACAGAAGACGGTTACTCACATTTGATGAGTCAATAAAGGGAAAGGTGAATATAGACAGCATGGGGTGTTCTTGGGAAAACAATTCTCTGTCTATCCATCTCGTTCAATGTGTTTGATAAGTTAATGATATGGACCTTTTGATAACAGGGATTTGCTGAGTATAATAACTTCCCTTTCCTTTTTACACCTGACTTTTCCCATCAGGAAATCATTTTCCTCTTCTGCCTGCCACTACATGCAAAGGCCACCCTTTAATTTGCAGTCCGACATTAAATGTAACTAAAGTAACGCACGGGGCTGCAATGGTCTAAGGGCTAAGGCCTACGGTCACAATTATATTTTACTTTTCTCTCCAAAGTGTATTAGTCAAAAAGCATTACAGCACCACTGAAATACAAGATGTCCCCGCAGAAGTGTAAGGCTTAAGAAGTAAGTGTGAAAGAAAATAGATCATTCAAGTTACCCTGACCAACAGACAAATGGAATGAAAAAAACCCAAACAAACATTTTTAAAAATGTTTAAAAACATGTTTTAAAAATCAGTTGGGATTAAAAAAAAAAAAAAAAGCAAAGAAAACTGTTTCTAAACCAGCAGTATTCACTTTGTGTTCTCATCTGAAAAACTGCCGATTACAGATTACGTCCCAAGCCTGAGTCGCTACGGTAGTTTTTCAAATTAAAATATCTTCTGTGGCCTCAACCACTCTCAAGTTGTCCATAGGAAAGAAATAAAGGAGGGAGGGCAACACTTAAGCCGAGACATAATTGGAAGTATGTGAAAAATGAAGTGTCAGTTTGGTCAATAAAGGGCAAAGGTCAAGGGGAACTGCAGCCCAAACTCTGCGAGAAATGTGCTCATTAAGACATCCAATCAGAGCGCTCCTTCCCACCTATCCCATTATTCATCGGACAGCTGACTGTTTCAAATGCCCGGGTTTGGGCTGTTATTACTTTTCTTCTTCATGTAAAAAGGCGAGCTGGTATATAAATCGTTGCTTAGTCATCTGGAACATAATGTGGCCCTTCCCCACCGCCCCTCGCCCCACTCCCCACGCCCCCCACCCCCCAACCAGCTCTGCCTGCTGGCCTCCAAAGCCTGAAACCACTGCCTTGAGATTCCCTTCAATAATAAATGGGACTGCCTTCACCTATAGGTTGCCTGAACTCACAAAAGCTGGTGTTGGGGCGGGGGGGGGGGGGGGGGGGGGGCGGGTGGTGAGGGACTCCGGGAGGCATTGCAACTATTGACACATTACTATAAAGAAATAGCAGTGCTTTTCAATTATCCCTCTTTAAAGAAACATGCTGGTCTTGCTTTTTTTTTTTTTTAAGTGGGAGCAAAGATACTATTGTTGAACTGAGTCCTACCCCCAAAAGGAGAAGTTCATAAGTGGGTTTTAGAGGCTTCAGCAATCATTAAACTCCTTTAGAGCTGAAATGTTTTACATCAAATTTCAACATAGAAATACTACTTCTTCTTTTTCCTCACAAAAGAGGAGAATGAGATGAGCTTTAAATGGGCAATGCTCTGCAAGAGAAATGTCCTTATTTGTTTTGTATGCCCCTATTCTCCATTCAGTAAATCTGTGAATGAGCGAAACGGTATAGGCTCTTAATACATAATACAAATTAATCATATCAATCATCATGCTCCCTTGTAAATATCTCAATCATCCTACTTAACACAAAAAACTAGATTCTCCCTCCCCAGCAGAGTATAACCCCCCTGAGGCTAATGCTGATTCTGGCTTATTCGCAGCTCCATCACCACTGCAGAGACAGGGCCAGGCCTAGTACAGACACTGGGGAAAGAGACCTCAAACTGGTAAACAGAAAGAATGTCCATCAATGATCTATTTTCCACTCTTAGCCACACTAAAGCACCAGAGGATGCTGGTGTTAGGAACTTGGGCTCTGGAATCCCACTGTATGGGTTTAGGTCCCAACTCTACTGCCTACCAACCTGTATGGGACTTTGGACAAGTCTCCTAGCCTCTCTGAGCCTTTGTGATCTCCTTTACAAAGCGAGGGATGGAAATACCTATACTGACTGACAGCCCTTAATATGTTATTGCATTATTTTATTACTATCATATATTCATCACTCTTGACTTTGAACCAAAAAAAGGAAGATGTGCCCAAACTCAAAATGTGGTCAGTCACAGCTAAAGGTGCTTGTGAGTTATAGAGTGACGCAGCAGCCCTCTTGGGAAGGAGTTCTAATACGGCGGGGAAAGGCACCAGATGTGCTTGGTGTTTTCCAGCTCCAAACCACACGCTTCCTAGAGTAGACCCTGATTATGGTTAGTAGGGCAGCCGCACACGGTAGGATAAAAAAGATACAGGGAAGAGTCACATATTTGCCAGTGTGTACCTCATCTTATGAGACTCTGCTTGGGGTCGTGAAGACACCCCATCCTAAAGTAGTTAACAAAAGCAAAGGCAAGAGACCGGATCCTGGAGCTGACTCTGACAGTTACTTCAATATTTCTGAGCTTTACTTTTTTCTCTTCTGAAGTGGGAAGAGGGCAACTAATAGACAAGGATAAAATCAGAATTCAATCTCATATCTTTGCAAGTGCTTTGAGGAAGTTAAAGAGTACACAAAATCAATGTCATAGCAACAGCGGCAGAACCCGCAACCAAATACAGATGTTAGGCTGGCCTTCTAAATGCCAACTTAAAGGAGTTTTTCTATGAAAGAATCAATTTCCTACAAATGGCCACAAGTGCTAATATCAAATGAAAGTAGATACCATAGGAAAAGTTACCATCGTAAACAATTTGAGTTGGGGGAAAGATGTATCACGTAAATCATGAACAAACATCAAATCCCTGAAGAAGAAGAATGTTTAGTAATTTCTTAATTATGTATCTCACATATACTCTTTTTAGAGTGCCCAGGATTGGATTTTCTGTTTTATTTTTTTATGCTTAGGTAAAAATTTGGATTGAAACTATTCTATCAATCACAACAGCCGCTAATTTGGCAAATCATCAGGCACTCAAAATCCCCAACTGGCTGGAAGGCTAACTAGGAATCGTCACTGTATTTTGAAATCTGTCAGAACATTACAAATTCCCTGAATGACTTATTTTATTCTGTTTACTTTGAAAGTCCAAAAGAACAGGACTCGGTTGAGATATGGCCTATTATATGCCTACTTTGCGCACAGATAAGGTTATTTAGCAGAGGACCAGAGCCCAGGGATTTCTTTTTTTGTGCCACAGGTGCCATAATGAAGTGGTGAAAAATGAAAAGGAATGAGGAAAAAGAAACAGTACAAATAATACAGTAGAGAAAGTTTTAAAATATGTATTACTCTTGTCTGTGGGAGAAACACCTCTTTGGATATGTTCTTGACAGATTGAGTTATTTCTGTCTATTGGGTATGTATAAAGACATATTTATGGATTTATAAATCTTTTGAAGAGGGCTGTTATTTACCCAGTTGACTAAAATGGACTCAAACTGTGTAAATAACTATTTAGGACATGCACTACGGGCCAAATGCTGGCACAGCTCACACATCCATGGCTGCCAGAAAAGGCAGGCGGGAAAAACATGGAAGAGCCACTGTGCACAGTTAATCCGAAGGCTGCACAAAGACCCAGCTCCACAGGTCTCAGAGATGCATAAAGGTTTAGAAGGGTTGCGGTTGGCATGGAAATGCACAGAAGTTGTTGTAGGGACACTTGCGGGCCTCATCCGGCATTTAGCAAGGGCTGAATGAAGGACACCACCCGCCCCCCAGAACCACAGAGAAGGGCAGGTGAGATGAAAGGAGGGGCTCCCGCACCCACAATTATCAAACCGCTGGGTGGGGGACAAGTCTGCACAGAAAGCTTCTATCACCTCACCGCGGGAGTCATTGTCTTTAGTTCTTTGGTGAAGAGCCAGGAAAGAGGGCATGATGAGAAGAATCTCAGACAAATAATCAGGAGACTGAAAGTTTAGGTCTGACGCTGCACCTGGACCTCCACAAATCGCTCACTACATCCGTCCCTTATTTTCCTCATCTGTCAAATGGGGCCAGGATTGTTTTAGAAAGGTTCAACTGGGCTCATTCAAATGAGATCATTTCTATGAAAATTCTTAAAAAAAAACAGATTAGGCGGTGAACTTCTGTGAAAAAATATCAAGAGAAACGACCTAAGTAGCCAACTCAGGTAATGTGAAAGAGAGATGTCTCCTGGTTACAATCAAACTCCTTATTAAATTGGCCTTTGGAGAACACCTGCTGAAGGAAAAAGAAACATGCACAATTCCTAATTCCCTGTTGTGACATGTCAGAGGGGAAGAACGGGGCTGGGGCCTTTGCCCTCTCAAAATCCTTTTATCAGATTATGTTTAAGAAAACATATATGCTACCATTTTAAATTCAAGTACATTTCAGCAGTTGGCAAGCCTTCAAAGCAACAGTTATGCTACCTGCCTCTTCCTAGATGATATATGTGTGTGTGTGTGTGTGTGTGTGTGTGTGTGTGTGTTTTAAAAAGCAAGAAATGAAAAAGAAAATGAAACAAACAAACAAAACAAGAGGCTATGACCCCACGTAGCAAGTTTGGAATACAGGAAAAAAGTATTTATATTCCATCGTCACCTTTTTTGAATCTCATGGTCTGAGTTGGAAATAGGGCTTTCTGTTGAAGGTGCCGCCATCCCTTAACTATAGCGCTGTGAGCAGCGACACATAACATGTACGTACACACACTTGAAATAAAAAAGGCCCCATGGATTTATGCTGCATATCATCTTCCAGTAAAAGTCAGAGGTCAGAGGTTACCTGTTTCAGCCTCAGCTCTGAACTAGTTTACTATTCCGGCTCCGCTTTTTACTAGTCTTATAGTAAAATGGTGAAGTCAGCAATTTTTCTTTGAACAATAAAGTATTTCAAACGCTTCAAATTCTATGTGTAGAAGTTATTCCCAGTCCAAAGAACATACACGTGCCTTAAAAAAAAGAACTTTCTTGGTGTTGTTTCCAAATGAATTATGTCAAATTCATTTTAGACTTTGCAGTTCTAATTGGTACGGTCCAATTACGTAAGAAAACAAAATTCTTTTGTTGTCTAATGGCACTCCAATGAAACATGATCACCAAACCAGATTTTAAGGTAGGCACCTCTACTGTGGACTCAGAGTCAACTTCAATAAAGCCGTCTTTTTATAATCAGATGGAGAATACTCTTTAAAGCTTTGGTTGCACTGATTGAACACAAAATTCCACTGCAGTCAATCTCACCAAAGGCAGTACAAGAAAGACATCTGAACACTCAGTCACCTTTTTGCTGAAGATTAACTTTATGTTTAAACTTTATTTCCTACTAGCCACAGTCAGACGTGCACACCCATGGACACCCAAGTACACACACAGGTATGTACATTCAAGGAACAATACAAGCTAAATTGATCTGGTTTCTTTTCATTTCTTCCTAATTCCCTGTAGTCAGTTTGCAATGAAGCCAAGCACTTAAGAGATTTGGATAAGTAAATCCAGCAAAATGGCTTCAGCCCAGTGGAGAGGGAAAGCCCAATGTGAGTCCCTAAAAGGCCCACTGCCTTCTAAGCATCTGAAGACATCGTTAACTTGGAATCTTGGAAGGTGTCTCTTCACGATCTCTTGAAAAGCCTCGAAGGGCAAGTAATCATAATACTTTTTTTACTTGTAGAGCAGGGCATTAGTGGCATTCTGTTCACGCACATTCGAACTTCTAATCTACTCTAATCTTGCCCTCAGTCAACTCGCTGGCCCTGTTTTATGGAGGTGGCCAGATGACAGACAGTTAGGCAGCTAGAATGGCACAGAAGAAGAAAGGGTCCGGAAGGTAAGCTAAGCTGATTCTCATACTGTAAGAGGTTTATGTTCTAGAAAACCTGTATAAATAGTCACTAACTAGACATTTCTGGTTTTTCAGCCCTTAAAAAATGAAACAAGTAGCAAAAGAGAGTGAGATCACCTCTCCTACCTTGCTCACTGCTGTTATCCCCACTGTGTGATGTGTGACCACCGCTGGAAG
This sequence comes from Prionailurus bengalensis, assembly GCF_016509475.1. Lineage (NCBI taxonomy): Eukaryota > Metazoa > Chordata > Mammalia > Carnivora > Felidae > Prionailurus > Prionailurus bengalensis. Next base: position 84,084,630 of record NC_057354.1, on the reverse strand, counting down.
GGCCCGGGGTTCCTCCTGAACGAGTGGATGCCGTGTCATCGTGATCTCTGTTCCAAGAGGGCTGTGGGGGCACAAATCAGAAATCCAAATAGAGTGGTCTGTTAACACCGGTCCGGGGGCTCCCGTGGGACAATGACAATGCAATGGAAGGCCAGGACAGACAGCCATGTCACCTTTCCCTTTCCCCTTCACAAACGGTGCCAGCCCGGAGCTGCACTGGCACATTGAAAATCTGCCACTTTCTGCTTCTAGCTAAAATAATATCTACAGATAGTTATTCTGTAAGTAACTGTATGTTTTATTACCAAGGAAAACAAAAACATTCCAGGCAAAGAAGGGGGGAGGGGGGAGGAGAAATGATGCCACTTGATTCTGACTATATTTTTAACGTCAACAAACCCTCTGGCACAACAGTCTGCTACTGCTCTGAACATGCAAAATAAGAGCGGTGGTCTATACCACTGTGGTTTATAGAGGCCCCTGATTCATCCTAGAAGCCAAACATGGCAGAGCTTTTAAGACCTTACAATTAGGCCGGGGTCCATAATAGCTAGTATGTGTCAGCTGTTTGCCGGATGGTACACGGCAAATGGACCAGGCACGGGGACAAAAAAGAAATGAGAATAACAATAGATTCACACGGACTGTGTACACTCAGCCCCATGCCGAGCCTTCTTGTACTATTGAACGGAAAACAGATGTTGCTTCTTATCACTGGGTGCATTTGAAAGTAACGTTCAGATAGGAAAAATTGGCAGTAAATTAAATTCTTGGGGAAAACAATCATGGCAACACTTCTCCCAAATCTCCCTTTATCACCAGAAAAGATTTTAATTAGCTTTTAGTGCTAGCTTTCAAAAACAGCCTTATGAGTCACTGGTCATCCTGCACAGTAGGAATAATGCAGAAAAGAAAGCTGGTTCTTGGCTGGGAAGTGATATTTGTCTTCAAGATTATTAGTGGAGAGGCAGGATGATCTTGTGTATAAAATATGTCTACATCATTTCGGTCACAGGATGTCATGGTTCATGACTGGGTGGTGGTAAAGTTTACTGACCCTCCCAACGCTTTAAATATGCCTCGCAAAATCAAAGTGCCCTTTCCTTACGTCCTGAAAAGTATTTTCACATCCCAGAGAAGATAAGAAAGGCTGAGGAGATCAAAATGTTTCTGACACCCATGGAGAGAAAAGGAGAGACCCATCTAAGAGGCACACTGTATAAGAATGAAAGGAAGAGTCCTGTTCCTGAAAAGGATGCTTGCCCACCACCTACTCTATACTCTTGGCCGGAAGGTTAACGCAGCCCCCCAAATTAAATAAAGTCACAGAGAGATTCACCACTTGTGCGTTTGACTCGCCCATTATGCATATTCTCAAAAACAGTGCTAATTGATCTGCTGATTCAGTGACTGGAAGATAGGCCTGCTGTGAAAGAAGTGCCTTGGACAAACACACATTCTGCAGCGTGCCACAAGATGCGTGCTGGAAGACGTAATCTGGAACGCACGCTCAGAATGCAAACAGTTAATGCATAAATTTTCAGTTTGTACAACTGCAGCTCTAAAAGGGGGACTTGTTTATTCAGAGCTCTGCAGAAAGAATGGTACAGCACCCAGGGGACAGACAATGCCAGGCACAAAACCCCGGTGCCTCGACATGTAAAAGGATGTTTTTCTATGTGCTACAAATCCCACTTGAAAATATAATTAGAAGGAGAAAATGGCAAACTATTGCATTAACTGTAATTGAACAAAAGACCGGCAAGGCATGTGGGAGGCTGCAGGAACCCGTGGGAGTTTCAGGATGCATGAGATCCTGCGAGTGACATCTCCTGGGCTCTCTCATTTTATTTATGTTGTCCCTCACTACTATTGTTGACTGGTGATCTGACTCGTAATTAATAGAAAAGCCACCGATAACAAGCTAAAATACAGAGCAACAGAATAACCTCATCAGAAGCATGTTTGTTAATCTGATTAAGACTAGGATTCCAGAAAGGTGACTTAGAACCCAAGAATTATTCCATGTTACACAGGAAACTGTCCTCCTTTATGCTACAACAGACCTGATATATTCACTATCTTTTAATGAGCTCCACTGATTTATTCAGCTCTGCTCTGCTCCCTCCCCCACTTTTCTACTGTGCAGGATGTAGATTAATTCAATGCTTAATTGTTTAGTAAATTCAATTTTCCACATTCTATTCTGCATAGCTTTAGCTAAGGTTCTTAAATCTTCAGCAGTGAGCCCTGAGCCCAGTGTTTGTGATCTGTGCCTACCTTTTTTCATCACCATTTTTCTTCATCCACCACTTAATTCACCATGAAAAGATTTTCCTTGCTGGAAATTCTGATTCCGCTATGATCTGTGAGCCATTCCGATTCATTGCATTTTCATTGTGTTGGGTCTTAGATGCCGGGCTCCTCTTTTCTCACAGCTATCGCCACATTATACAGGCATTCATGCAAGAAATGTTGGATTCCACCTCGGTTTATCCAAATTTCGTGCAACCTATATGTTTAAATTTGTGTGTTCACCAAAGGTAGGAGCCAATATTTTCCACCTCTTCCAGAAAGGCCTGTGAACACTGAGTGCACTTCTCTGAAATGAAATCTAACTTTTGTGGTCCTCTCTTGAATTAGCATTTTGGGTATTAGCATTTCAAGAACGGTGGAGTCACACAAAACTGAGCATTAGGAGAAATCCACAAGGTTACCAAAACAGAACAAGAATTATGTTTAGTTCAGTTCATTAAGCATGATTAAAGTCTAAGTATCAGAAATAGCTCATGAACTCTCTGGCATAAATATGTAAGACAGCTCTAATCAGAAAAAACTCCCCCAAAATCCATCTACCCGAGAAACTCAGTTACGATAACGAATCTCTGTGACTCTACGTGGTTACACCAAACAGCATCATTATTATTTTTAAAATAAAATATGTGCATACAATTATGCACATATATCTGTGAAGTTGTGAGTTGCTTGGGGCCACTTGTAAAGTAAGACTGACAGAATAAAATCAATGATGTATTGCGTTAGATGTATAGCAAACCAGAGTCATGGTTCTAAATTAAGTCCCAAGGAGGCTTTTTTCTTCAATGTATATAATTTCAGAGCAAGCGACGCATATGTTCTCTCCTATTGGAAATCCATTAAGACGAGAGGTCCTAACTCGAAGTCCAGAGACCTCCTAAAGACTTCGGGGGTCGGGGGTGTTTTGTTTTAACAATAATTTTGTTTATGGACATACTTGCATTTTTACCCCTGGGGAGAGTGTCCATAACTTTTCGTCAGATTGTCAAAGGGGTATGTGATTCTTTCAAAGTCTGAGAACCAGTGCTCTAGGAGACATTCACAGGGCCAGATGGAAAAGTCAGGGCTGGAAAGACCTTCAAGATCATGGAGTCAACACTTTAACCTGACATTGAGAGCCAATGGTCCTTCAGACATTATTTCTTTTGTCATAAATGGAGGCAGTCACTGGGCAGTCACTTTGATTCTCCCCAGAGATGTTTTCTCTCTGCAACAGTTTGAACACTCCCATGCCTTCTATCATTTCTCAAGAATGCTTGAAAATAAGGGGTTTTTAAACGATAATAAGGAAGGTTCATCAAGTGCCATTTTTTAATTTATGAGGTAATTATACAGGTGTTTTGTGGTCAAACAGAGGTAATGACCTCCTTGACCACAGGCTCCTCTAGGGCACAGATAATATCTGGATCTTTCCTATTTTGTTCTTTCTCAGCTCAGCATAATGTATGGTGTGTGCTCAGCACTTGGTCAAGGCTTAGGGAACTAAACTGAATCATTCATTATTTACTGTTCTACCAATATCCTAACAGATGAGCTGCAACTTCCCAAACGATCCTTCCTCCTGAGTAAAGCCATCCAGGGATAATTTTTCCTCTCTCCATCTTTTCCATTCTTTTTCCATCTATGCCTTAATTTTGGACATACATCCATTCCTCACATCACTTTCCATGTTTTCCTTAAACAGTTCTTTTCACTACTGTGATCTGAGTTATCACCCATATGCCATGAGATTTGTGTCTCTGGATCTCTTCTTTGGTCTTTAGACTTGTATGCCCAACTACCTGCTAAACCATCTCCATGAAAGGATGTTCGCCTCACTCAACAAGTCCAGTGCTAAACTCTTCATCTCCCCATCAACACCCTACACATTCTTCTTTTATTGATCCTAGTAGGTATAACCCCATGCATCCATGGTATAAACCTGAGAACCATCCATGACACCTCTCTCCTCCGCTCCCCCCTCTCTACCTCCTGTACAATCAGTCCTCATATCTTGTTCACTTTTACCCCTAAATAGTTCACAAATAAATCTCTCATTTTTCACCTTAGTGATTGCTGGTCTTGTTAAGGCCCTCCCAGCTTCAAAGAGTTCAGTCAAATCACTTCCCAGATTTAAGAGTTTGATTCCACTAGAATATAAACTCCATAAGGATAGGAACTGGTCAGTTTTGCTCGCCATTGCATCCTGTCTATCAAGCTCAGTGCACAACACTTGGGGACATGTTTGTTGAATGAATGAACGGCCCCCTACTGCCTACAGAACACCACAGTCTCGGATCCTTAGCCTCATATAGTAAGCCCTCATAGTCCACCCACTGAGGACCATTCCTCAACCTATTCCTTGTGCTCAAGCATGTGATTTCTGGCAGATATGTTCTGTTTGTCCCTCTAGGCCAATCCTCATCCTTCCTTCCTGCCTGGCTCCAGCCCCTAATTACCTCCTACTTGCTAATTAAGTTACAGATCAGATACTACCTCCCCCAGAAAGCCTTCCCTGATACACACACACACACACACCACACACACACAAACTTCCCCCAGGATGAGTGAGGCTGCTCTCCCCTGAGCATGTAGAGCACCTCATGCACACCTCTGTCATGTCAAACCTTGTACTGTTTTGTGATGACCTGTAGAATTCTATACTATGAGTGTTTTGAAATCCTACTATATAGCTTATTCATCCTTATACCCTCCATCCCAGGAAAGTGTAACACATTAAACACAAATATGTTCCTATATGAACAAATGAATAGCTTAAGTGATTATATATATAGAGGATCCCTGTGTTAAATTGTCATCTGATACTGTGATCTTCTATCTGAAAGATCATAAAATATCTGAAAAATATTTGTGCAATTTATAAACATCTCACACACTTGCATTCACACAAACACACACCACCATAAAAAAAATATATGTTAATACTCAGTGACAGTAGAACACAGTCAAAATAAAGAAAATTTGAAGGTAGCCATATCCCAGTTTGAAATCTGGCTGCACCAATTACATGGTCTTAGACAAATTACGACCTCCCTAACTCTTAATATCTTAATCCATACATTGGAAAAATACTCCATTGTCAATCTACTTCAATTAAAGAATAATCATCTATAAGCATAACATATGTATATTTCCAGGCATGCAGCAAGCACTCAATAAATGATAGCTACTAAAAATTTTAATGTAACAACATAGATTGACCTAGTTAAACCTGAAATATCTGCATACAGGTGTATTCAGTTTATAGACCTTCTGGAGAGAATAGTTAACCTGAGCTGACTTAGTGTATAGTTCGATATGCCTTGGGCTATCTCCCAGCTGGTGTGTGCTCCGGGAATGCACACTGATCTTATTTTCACCTCCAAATAACATGATTTTACAGGTGGGTTGCTCCTCCCCACCCTATCAAGTTTAATTTGATGCCTAATATTTATAAATCACTTTACAGTATACAAAGCACTTTGACATATCTTCTCACTTGGTCGTTTATCACATCAGTATGATGTCAGAATCATTTCTTTATCAGACCAAGAAAAAAAAAAAACAGTGGGGTTTTGGTTTTCAAAATTTCTATGTTACCAGTGCCATCCAAAAAAGGTAGATAAATGAAAGTCTAGTGATCTTGACTCTGAAGAGGTCAGCTAGCAGCTATGTAGAAATTGAAGAAATAATCACAGGATTCAAAATGTGAAGTTGGTCTGCACCAATCCACGGGCGGCTTTCTCTTTGGGAAGTACATTTACTTTTTCAAACCACCAGGGTCTCTTTAGCAAATGATCTCTAGTGGCCTGAAAGAGCTGGCTCATCTCCAAAAGTGAGCAATTCAATCCCTCCAGACCAGGGGAGTCACCAGTCCAAGTGGGGAAGGCACCAGTGTGCATGATGCTCCTGTGTATGCGTGCTCACGTTCCCACACCTTCATGGTCCATACGGACATTCACACTCAAAGATCTACACTTGTCCTTGAGCCATGGCAGGAGGGGTCACTGACCACCACCATCACACACTGCCTGGGGGGTCACATCTAATTAGTCCTTTCCCCTAGACTTTTCACTTCTGTCTAAACAGTGTCTCTCAGGAAGCTTCAAGGCAGAGAACTTCAGCAGATATGATGCCTTATACATCTCCCAATCAATGATGCCATTGGAGGAACCAGAGACAGAGGAGGAGACCAGAGACATCCATACACAGAGAGATGGGGAGAGAAGGGGTCCAGGTACTGCTATAAAAGGTGCCTGGGTGGCTCAGTTGGTTAAGCGTCTGACTCTTGATTTTGGCTCAGCTTTCTCATGGTCCCTGAGATCAAGCCCCATGTCAGGCTCTGTGCTGACAGTGCTGGCTTCCCTCTCTCCCTCTTTCTCTGCCCCTCCCCCTTCAAAAAAACCAAAAAAATAAACATGAAAAAAAATAAAAAGGGATAAATGTTTACCAATGTGTACTTGAAGTTGAGAACTCGGAGGTCCTGAGATTTCCTTATTTTTGAGTTATTTAAAATCTGATAGGCTAAAGCCCTTATTTTAAAAATCTTGGTGGGTCCCATTTGCATCTGCTTGATAACTCAAACATACAGTATGAACTTCAACTCATTCAACCACCAAATAGCACCTACACTTTGCTAGAGCCCTAGATAAACCCAGTTCTTCTCAAAGGATACTCCCTTGAGGGTATGTCCATCCAACTTCAAATTCAGGTCATTCGGAAAAAAAGTATAAAATCCTTTACACAGATTTCCAAAAAATCCCTGGAAATCATTAAGCAAATTCATTTAACCGTGACAAGTCTGGGCAGTATGTTTTGTTTTTAACACAGTGAAACTGTCCTCTTACCCTTTAAGCTTTTAGATATTTTTAAATATCAGAAGCTCACAGATTAATAGCCGAGTGTGCCCACAGGCTGCGGATTCAGGGACCACGTTAAACTGTGCCGGCGAATCGCCTGAAAGTGGAATCTTCTCTAAGTCCACATTCCATCCTGCTGAACGATGATAAAGTCGGGGAGGCAAGTATTGTTCTGGGTGAAGAATGGTGTTGGCCTGAGGTGTCCCTCGGGGTGGCCCACACCGTCTGCGGGGAGGCCCATTCCCCACAAAGTTATCTTCCTGACACACTTCTTCCTTCGGCAGCCCTCCTTTTTCTCATTTCCTTCCCTGTCCCCGCCCCCACTCCTTCTCCTCTGCCAAGTCTGTAGGCCTGCCAGGGTTCCTGTGGAGCCCCTTTTTAATGCCGCGATAAAATGTGCTTGTTACCTCACCTAACAGACGCTCGGCAGGTAATTTTGGTGACTCAGGGCAGATGGTAAATTAGGGGTGAGACGATGGAAATCCAGCATCCCCACTCAGAATCTGCAGCTCACCCCAAGATGCTACCCTTCCTCTTCCAGCCCCACCATAGTTGCCACTGTGAACTTTCATCTAGAAACACATCTCGATGATCCTCCAATTTTCCCTCGGTTATGGTGCTCACCATGTTGGAGCCAGCCAGTACACATGGCATAAGGGTGTCTACTTCAGCATCAAATAAGGTAAATTTCTAAAACCTTAAAACTTGGCAATTCTGATGTATTGCTTTATATATATATATATATATATATATATATATATATATATATATGATTGTACAATAGTAGTCGTGGGTAGTTTGTGGAAGCAGAGACAGCATCTGTTAAATTGAGTTCCAGATTTCCCAGTTCTCACGTACCACAAATAAAACCTACAAAAATGATAATTTTTCAAACATTGAATCCTCTATCTCTGTGTAATGAGGCATGTAGAGAGGAGGAGAAGAATTTTTGTGCTTTTTTGCCTTTGGTGAAAATTCTCCAAGGAGTAATTTCATCTTTAAATGAAAAGTTTTGTATCAGGCGGCTGTATGAGCTCCAGGAATCCCCGAAGCCTCAGGTTCAGACACAGGGAGACGCACAAGTGCACACTCACGGACACACAGCAACATACACGCACCGTGTGCATGAGGAAGAAGGCAAAAGGATGTGGAAATAAACTAACTGTAATGTTTTTAATCATGTTGTAATGAAATTGAAAGCAGTTTGGCAGCCAGATGCATTCTTAGAATCTACGAGCCCTTAAATATTTTGCCTGCTCTCCTGCCAATGTCTGTGCCTCACTCTCCTCCCCAGGCTCTAGGGTAGGCTGCTATGGCAGGTGTCACAGCAGTGGTCTTAGGAGGCCAGGCCCAGCACGTTGGATCACTTTCCTGGTACTCCTTAAGATTTTACTTAAGAAGCCTGAAAGCTTTTAGGACTCAACTCTGACACTCTCAGGTCGTTACTAATCTGCAGAGTTGAATTAATTCATCCACGACATTAAAAATGAATCGACAAGGCTGAGGAAAAAGTCTGCAGATATAAAACACCACGCAAAATATTCCAAAAACTTTCCTCAAGAAATCCACACACAGTGCTGATACCTTTTGCCCAATTTTTCTACATTGAGGACCAAGGCTAGCACCATTTCACAGTGACCCCACTGTGGGCTCGGAAGACAATATAAATTCTTACATGGGGCAGGTAAAATTACATGGGAAGGGGCGCCTGGGTGGCTCAGTCGGTTAAGCGTCTGACTCTTGGTTTCAGCTCAGGTCGTGATCTCACGGTTTGTGAGTTCGAGCCCCACATCGGGCTCTGTGCTGACAGTGCAGAGCCTGCTTGGGACTCTGTCTCCCTCACTCTCTCTGCCCCTCCCTGGCTTGCTCTGGAGCTCTCTCTCTCTCAAAAAATAAATAAACATTTTTTAAAAACTACATGGGAAAAGAATAATTACAACCAAAGGGAAACTGCCAACAAGGGATCACGAGAAGTTTTACCAAAATCTCAAAACTGGAAAGCAGATGAGTAATTTAGAAATTATTTGGGTGCACTGAACATTCAAATTCTACTAAGCAGTTTGTTGCAGAGAAAAATGTCATGAACAGAAGAGACAATAAAGCCTTATTACACTAGAAATCTTAGTAAAAATACTTATTAATATTTCAATAATCTTTCCTTTTCCTGTGCCATAGTATTTTGGCTGGCATGCAATTAATAAAAGTAAACCCTTATATTAAATGATTTTAATTATTCTGTATACTTCTCCTGAAATCATACCTGTAAACTGTAATTTAGAATTAAAATACCTAAACAAACAAACAAACACTCTAACCCAATTGGCACCACTGTATCTCCAAATATTTGTATGTAAATATTACAAAGTATACTCCCTATTTATCTTCTGAAAGCTTTCAGCTGAAATTTAGATTATTTTCTATCATCTCTATTTAGGAGTGACAGAAGAAACTATAAATTTTATGCCAGTATACCCGATGTTATAAAATCCCTTTTATAAGATTGCTTGCCTCCCAATGTTTTATTTTACATTTGTAACTCAGTTATTCAATGCTCCTTGTCCTGCAAACAAATTAAGATAAAATAAATTCAAGCGTCTTATATAAAACAACTTCAAACCAAAAATTTTCTAGGCAACCATCCTAGCAAAAAGAACATCCCGATAATGCAGAAAACATTGTATCCTTAGCACAAGTAGATAATAAGACCGAGTAAGCAACTGGCCCCTAGCCATGAAGCATTTGCACTCAGAAATGTGGAGAAAAGTACTTAGCACCAGATCTGCATGTGACTGTTACTTGAAGTTGAACGTGAAAGCGAATCTGCAGTGATTCACCGCACTATCTCAGCAACACATCTGAGTGCCCAGGCTCTTTTTACACAATGATGAAATCAGAATAAGAGTGTCCCCTTCTAACAAGAATTAAAAAGACATTTTTCTTAAACCCGATGATTATAAAATGGTCTATAAAATAACACCTCATTAACAACCACTATCTTCCGTCCCCAAATCAAGCTGAAGCTGTTGGAGGTTGGGCAGAATACAAGGGGATAAACATTATTTAATAGTCTGTTTATTTACGTTTTGCTATTTTAAACGCTCTCCACTATTCAGTTTTCACAGTAACTCAATATGGTGGGTTCTTTGTCCCCATGTTACAGATGATGAAACTGAGGCTCATGGGAGAGCAGTGCCTTATCCTCTCACAGCAGAGCCTAGAATCAAATGCCAGGGCTCCAACTCTAAACTATGTCTATTTTATTGAAACACTCCCAGCCTGAAAGGTTGTATAACTAAGTTACAATCAGCACACTTAATTGTTCTTTCTCAAGTGTTTCTGAAATCTCTTCTTTTCTACTCCTAAACTCTCAAATCAGAAAATCCACAATTTTGATGCTAGAAGAAAAAAAAAAAAAAAAAAAGTCAGCCAAGATGTACTTTTGTTTTTTTTCCTACTACCTGATAGCATTACACTTTGAACAAGAGAATCATGGAAAATTACATTGACCACTGATTTCCACTAACAATTAGCTGTTACTAACTTCTCTGTGGTTTTTTTAGACACACTTCCAGCTTTTGATATTCTCAACCAAACTATATTTTCAAAGTCATTCTTCAGGGATTTTTGAATCCTGACGCTCTCTCTCTCCCCTTCCTTCATTATTTATCTTTGGTAAAATCATGAGAAAGGCCTTTATCAAGGCATTTTGAGATTTAATTTACATTTCTGATTTTCAGAATGGCCAACTTCTCTATATTTCAGGCACTTAACAGAGATATCAACCAAGGCAGCTGTGAATGCAAGAAGCAGGAGTCTGAATTTTATCGCTGGTGCACTTTTTAAGAGATTCCAGTTCATCAGAATGCCATTCTTCAGCCATATGCAAAGCTATTGTTCTTGGAGGCTATTCATACATACTATTTTAGCAGTTACAGAGTACGTGGAGTATTAGAAGTATACTACAAGTGAAGAAAAGCCCCATAATTGATTTGTTAATGTTTTATTCTCCTCTTTTTCTATTGGCATGTTCTTTACATGCCCTCGATAAATATTAAACACTCAAACAACTCACTATTAGGGTGGCAAGCCAACCTTTAGAATGTCGAAACAGAGGAGTGAAGAACAATGTACCTAATTGAAATGGCAGGGTAATTTGGAAAATAAAATTGAGTTGCTGCAAATTCCAAATTCCGGAATAAAAATGTTTATACTCACTCAAATGCAGATTGTTACTGGCTTTGAATAATTATTAGAATAAAAAATACTTGAACACCAACAATACACTTGATATGCAGAGAAAAAGCACAGTCTAGATGTCTCTATTATTTTGCACAAGAAAGTGTGGGACGCAATGAGTCTGATATTTCTCCTGGTGGTTTTGTTATTGAACACAGCATATAAAATCCCAAAATGCAGTGAAGCAATAGGCCAAGCCACAAAATACACAACTAGTGTGAAAATTTCACGGGCAATATTCTTCAGAAAGTTATAAACACATCAAGGGACAAAGAAGTGCATGGAAAGAAATGAAGGGGTTAATGTTCTGTTACTCAGTATCTTTTCTGGCCTCAATTTATCACCAAGACCAACTCAAAACATAGAATTCCTGATTCTCTTTGGCAGAAGCTAGCACCAAGAATACTATGACAAAATGAAAATGGGAAAATGCATTTGCATCTGGAATTATGACACAAAAACACGTAATGACTCTCTAAGAGATGACAGTTATCTGTACACTGGGGGGTAACCTGATTATCTACTTAGGGTTAGGCCACTTTGGGCAGAGATACCACCTCTATCTCTGAAAGACAAATTCCATATGCTCTGTGCAGTTATAGCATATTTCCCATAAATAATATATACAATAGACTATAAATAAATAATACATTTATCTGAACTGTTCAAGAGTGAAAGGCAGGGTGGCTACTCATGAGACTGGGTTTCTTATGAACAATTTCAAATAAAAGTCATGTCCAATGGGCAATTATCACAAAGTTCTTACACTAAAATATTCTGAAGCACAAGTCAATGTTCCAACTAGACCCAAAATACCCCATTCAAATCAATGTTCCAACTAAACCCAAAATACCCCATTTAATTTTATCACGTAAGTTTCTATTCTGATTGTAGCATTGTAGCATCATAGCTAATAGCTACCTATTTGCTGCAACTTTTAATTCTCTTTCTACACTACTGATTTTTATGATCAGTAAAATAACTAGATTTAAAATGGCATGTATGGGGGTGCCTGGGTGGCTCAGTCAGTTAAGCGTCCAACTTCGACTCAGGTCATGATCTCGAAGTTCACGAGTTTAAGCCCCATGTCGGGCTCTGTGCTGACAGCTCAGAGCCTGGAGTCTGCTTCGGATTCTGTGTCTCCCTCTCTCTCTGAATCTCCCCTGCTCTCACTCTGTCTCTTGCTCAAAAATAAATAAACATTAAAAATAATAAAAGACAAATGCCATGGGTAATGGGTGCCTGGGTGGCTCAGTTGGTTGAGCATCTGACTTTGGCTCAGGTCATGGTCTCAGTTCCTGAGTTCAACCCCACATGGGGTTCTGTGCTGACAGCTCAGAGCCTGGAGCCTACTTTGGATTCTGTGTTGCCCTCTCTCTCTGCCCCTCCCCAGCTCATTCTCTCTCTCTCTCTCTCTCTCTCTCTCTCAAAACTAAATAAACTTAAAAAAATAAAAAATAAAAAAATGTCATGTATATGTTTTTGTCTCATGAGACACACAGTGGTTTTATTTTTTCTTCCATGTGAATAAGTTTTAGCATTACAGTGAATAGAAAAGAGGGGTACACTTTAAAAAAATCCCCCAAAATCCCACCTGCACTAATTCATTTGCTAGGATTTTACATTGTAAAAATTCTTAGTCCCCACCCTCAAAAAATCTTCCTTTGAAACCCTAGAGCTATACAAACTATGTCCACTCCTTGTAAATAATGTAAGTAGGCCTTTAGAACGTCAGACACTGTATACCATTTAGTTAGAAATTAAGTTTTCAAATTGATAAGGAATAGTCCCTGAATAACAGAAAACACTATAGGTCATGGTTAATTATACCTTGCCTATCAAATTAAGTTAATGTTCGAGAACACATCCAAATAGTTATGGAGACGTTAGGAGGTATTTTATTGTCAAAGAAATTCTTATTCATTCAGCTTCTAATTTTTTTTTTTTTTTAAAGAGAGATAAGCCTTTTACAAGTTGGGATGGCATAAGAAAACTCTGGGTTTACATCAAATTGCTCCCTTCATCGTCCTTTTGATGACTGTGTCGATTTCATTACAAACTTCATTTTGTCGAGTTTCATAATAGCCATAAACACACTTCACTTTAAAGAGTTTCTGTGGGACCTAATGTGAATGCAAATGCAGAATAAAATGCAAATCCTGGAGGCCTGGGAACAAATATGGACTATCCGTTACAAATACAGTCACTGAAAATAAACATTTAGGCCTTAAGAGGAAGAATGCAAAGGGGCTGATATGAATCTTTATATCAAGGATTCAGAGCCCTAGGGAAGGCAAACAAAAATAACAGTTTTCAGTTTTTCACCTAATTGTAAAGCACAGATTGGGAATATTTGATGACTTTGGTCTCGACTCATGCCTGTCCCAAAGTGAGTAATGTTTTTCATCTTCACAGGAAAATAAACCCACGTGTAGGTAATAGGGAAATGAGACCTAGCAAACTCATTCAAGCCGAGGAGGTTCACATCTCAAGCCTAGGATGTTCACCAAACAGCGAAAAAGAAGTGATTAGAAAGAAAGAACTACAACTCTGCTTTGCTAGATAATAACCACCAACCCAGACATTTACAACTAATAACAAACATGCTACCATGTTGTGTCGTAGAGTCTGAGGGAAAAGTCTAGAGAAATGGGAATTCATCAGCAACAACAATTAATTCTAAGTTATGTGTTGTCCGGGAATAATTCTAATATGACTCAAAATGTTAGTTATCTACTTACTACTATCTTCTATGTGAGTCAAAGTAATGTATGTTTAAATCCATTGTAAAATTTAAGACTTTGTATTGCGTCAAAATGAAAAAAAAGTAGCGAGACCAAAAGTGTTGCTTTAACTTGTTAAACTCGTAAAAAGTTATGGCAATTTTAAGAGTATTACTTAGTAAACTTATTAATAGTAACAGCATTTCCCTTCTGAGGAAAAATATGATTTCATTTAAGTTTTTTAAGGAAACATAACATTTTACATTCAAGTTTCTTTACCTCATGATTATAAATCCTATTAATTGTAAACAGACTCATAAAAAGTACCAAGGGAAGAATCAATTGTAGGAATGTACTTTTGAGGATTATAGATAATATAGAATCTATTTTCACAATTTATTTATCCTCCATTAGTTTAGGGCATATACAGTGGGGCATCTGTCATGGAAAAGTCATGGCATGATTATTGCATATCTTGAAGACAGTTAATGACTTAGTTCAGGCTATAATTTATATTTAACTGTATATACTCATGATACCAATAAATGACAGGTGTATAATTCAATTAATGTAGAGAAAAGCTTTTTTCCATCAGAGAATAAACTTTTAATGGTATGTTTTAGTCAATTTTAGGAATTCTTAATGAAGAGTCCAGAAATATAAAATAATTTCAAAAGATTTGCAGTCTTGTATTTTGTTTTAACAAGAACATATTTCCTAGATTAAGAAATGCTATTTGGAAAAAAAAAAAAGTGTTCAGAGAGAATCTAGTAAAGTGTTGCCAATTGCTTTAATTCTGCACACATGAATGCATCAAATTGATTGAAATTGGATTCTAGTGACAAATTTTTAAATGACTATATTCTTGCTTATTTCACATGGCAGCCTTTATACCATTTATTAAAATGTCAAATTTGCAAGTGTGGGAAATCCAGCAATTTGCCCAAGTCAGGTATACTTCCTAGAGAGGCCGTTTAAGACTCCAAAAAGCTCTCCTAAATTCCTATACCCTTGAAATCATGGCACTTTTAATTAATAATATGGTAAGAATGTCTTTCATTTTTACGCTACATACACACATTCATCTGCTTGAATTTTTCAAAACTGATTTTATACATACCAGGTTTATTCACAAATATTAAAGATAACAAAATAGCCAAAATTTACTGGATCCCAAAGTCAAATAATTTGGGAATTATTATTAAAATTCAAATTGGAAGATTGTATTTTATGTTTTAGATTCTAACTTTTAAAATAGATATTATATGCTGATGGTTCCTGCTGAGTAAGAACACCAATCCCCACATGACTTACAGCAGTGTTGTTTTACTTTGGATTTTGAACACCTTTAAGTTTGACATCTACACAACTGTCAGATACAGCATCACATGTATTCTACTTTTATTCTTTTATCTGTAAAAGAATACTGTCCCAGAGTTTTGATGTAGCTTTTAAATATTAAGTTAATTTTTTGCACTTAGGAGCAATGACAAAAGATTTTGTTTCAGTTATAACATAAATTCGAGTAATACTTTGATACAAGTATGACATATCATAATCCAAAAAAGGCCATGTAAAATGTTACAAATGCAAACATATAAGACTATGTAACAGAAATGAATGAGAATGGTATCAGTTTCCTATCATTCAACTATTTCCCTGAAAGTGGAGTCAAATAATGTTGAATTATAGACCCTCCTTACAGAGTCTTATTTTGTGTTCATTTTTTTATCTTTTCCCTGCTAGTCTCTATAGGAATTTGGCTGTATGCCGACTGTCCTTTAAAAGTTTCTGTATACGTACTTGGGTTGTGTCTGATGATTAAATGATCATTTATTAAAACTTAAGCATTTCACATTTGTTTGACATATTTATATTTCATAAGAAAATATTGTTATTGCAATGGAAAGCATAACATCACGGATACCAAAATACTTCATTTGAATTCATGTTGACAATATTTTCATTTCTGACAAGTGTCTTAATATAACTCGTTAGGCATTCTTCAGTTCCTCCCAGTCTACCTGCGAGGGAAGGCATGCTAGTTTTACTACAGTAGGCCTCGTGGCAATACTTTAGCCTATCTGGTTGACAATAAACCTGTTTCCACTGTAGGGCCACAAATAGTCTTTGTTTTTAAGAGCATGGAGTTTTACTGCATAATTTTCCTTCCTTCACCCAGTAACAGCTGTGTTTTAAATCTTTCGGACTCTGACAAACATTTTAACATTTAAACATACAAGGATTTGAAAACATGATTTAAAATTTATTTTCAAAGTCGGGCAATTATAACATGATATCTGTTCCATTTTTTAGAACAGTGCCCATATGTTAATCCTTTTTTTTCCCTCCTCTACTGTGCAAGCTTCTCCATGGTTTCTAGTAAGAGTCTCTAAGGTAGGACCGACAGCAAGAGTACACACAACTGCTCTATATGTTTCCAAATCATGAGCAATGGAGTCATTCTGGTGGAAGAGGTATTGCTCTTTGAGTGACCATTGCTGCAGCGCTAGTTAAATCACTGAACGCTAGTTACTGTTATGGCTTTACTTGGTACAAAGTAGCATTAGTATCATTGCTTTCCATAAGCCATGGAACTTGCACTGGGGACTTCAACTTGAGAGAGAGACACAGAAAGAGAGAGACAGGAGACAAGAGAGAGACAGAGACAGAGAGAGATGCGCTATGAACAGGGAATAACTTTCGTAGTATTAGCGTTTACACTTACAGACGGTTAACAATGTAACTGATCTCAGCCCATTTGCATACACTCCTCACCTGTTTTTCATGAAATGTTTTTTTAAGGGCCCCTATTAGGAATCAGTACATTCCTACTCTGAAATTCACACACAGATACACACTAAAAGCCAATCCGATTAAGAGTACACTTATCTTGATGAGCACTGAGTAACGTATGAAATTGTTGAATCACTATATTGTACACCTGAAACTAATATAACACTGTATGTTAAGTACACTGGAATTAAAATTTCTAAAAGCCAATCAGAAAGCAACAATAAAAACACACCTGGTAAACAACTAAGTTTTAATTCAAAGGATACTAAGCCATAAAGGGCCTAGAATGAACATTCCAATTAGCCAATGGAGTGACAAGCACTCAACACCTTATTATTTAATCATTAAAGAGAATCTTGCCATAATTTCCCTTTGACATATTTCAAAAAAAAAAAAAAAAAGGAATTAGGAGTACAACACATGACCCACAACAACAATCAAAAAGTAAAGTTAGAGGAATGTAAGACCCCCGTGGATGCCAAAGCCTGCGGACTGAGAGTTTCCAAGACAAAAGCATTAATTGTGACCCTGTGAAGTATTTACAATTTAAATAAGATGTGTCTATGTGTAAGCATTTAGAAACAAACTACCTGACAAAGGAAGCATTTTCCTGTCTCTTGCGTTTGTGGCCAGTTTTCTTATTGGATGAAAACAAATTGCCTACATTTCTAGTATTAGTAAATAACCAATGGCTTCATCTATTTGTTTCTAAAGCAGCAGATCCAATTCATCAAAGACATCAGGCTATCCCTTGCCCTCTCATCCCCATTCCTTACCATAACCCCCACCCCCCCCCCCCACCCCCACAAAAAAAAGAGAAAGCTTAAATCTCCCTTGCATCCCTACCTCGCTTTGCAGGGAGGGGGCGTTTTCAGTCAAGTCCAAGTTCAGTTTTAAGATTTTTTTTTTTTTTTTAACTCAAACGATGCTTTAGAAACAACATCCCAGACTTTTAAAATAAAACAACCGCCATCAGCGTTTTCCTAGCCCACTTGGGAACCAAAGCTCACTGGCCCAAGGCTGCCCCGTGTCCCCGAGGCCCGGAGGCCCAGAGGCCTGGCGCTCTCCAACCTGGACCGCACAGCCCCGGAGGCCGATCCTCCTCCCCTGGGAGTTTAGCAGCACTTGGCATTTAACCTGCCTGGCGTGCGTGGCTTTCTGGTTCCATCTCCTTGAGCCACATTACTTCTCCCCAGATGTCAGGCACAAATCTGGATTAACATGCAACAGGGCGCCCTGTGCAGGCCGCCAGCCCTCGCCCAAGAGCTGTTAAATGCAGATTCAGCCGAGGACCCCCCGGAGAGCTGCTGTTGAATAAAAATTGTAATCCAAAGGGACCATTTCTTTGCCTCTCGCTGCCTGTGGGAAACCAGGGCTGGCGCCCGAGCACAGGCCCAGCTAGTCCGCTCTCGCTGCAAGCGGGCGTGGCAACTTCGGGAGGCGGCCTTAGGGGCCCGGAGACTCCTCACTCCTCTCTCTCCACTCTCCGTTCGGGTTCTTGGAGTGGGGAAATGCTTGGATTCAAGGAGTGGCGAGCCACAGACAGCCCTGGGAAGGAAGACTTCATTCGACGGCTCCTTCTGGGAGCGCAGACTAAAGTCTAGCGTCTGGGCGGCCAGGCTTTTTCCCGCCTAACTCCTCTGGACGCCCCCAGGTCCACCCTGAATCCCTCAAACAGGCGTCCCGCCTCCCGAAGGGCCCGCATCCTTCTCCACTGACGACCAGGCTCAACCCTCGCCTCGACGCCTCGCACGGTTCTTCCTCTCTGCTCTGGTTCCCGGGGGCGCAGCCCTGCCCTCGCCCCGGAAGCCCCTGGTGCCCCTTGCTGCCCCCAGTCTCAGGGCGTCGGGAGCTTCCGTGCGGAGCGGGGAACGAGACCGTCGGGAGAGGGCGCCCGGGAGGCCTGCGCCCACGGGCGGTGACTCTCGAGCCTCGCTCCTCGGGGTCTGGGAGGGGGAAGGGGGCGGGTACGAGAGGTGGGGGGACAACGAGATTACGGCTTCTACCGGCGTCTTAATCTGATATATATTTTTATATTTAGAAAAAAGCATCACTACAAGGCCAAGTGGGTATTTGCCGACTTAGCCCTCCGGGAAACCGGCTGGTATCAAAGTCGTCGATTCCAGGTCCCTGCGCGGGTGGCAGCCTCCGCGCCCTCCGAGGATAAAAGTAAAATAAAATAAACCGTGCCGCCAGCAGACCCTAGAGACAGAGGGGTTAATGAGCTAACGAGGACCAGCGCTCACACTACACCTGAAGCATCCCGTCCCGGGGCGCACCCTCTGCGGGGGCTCAAACTGGCTGGGCCGCATTCGCAGACAGGTGGCGGAGGTCGGCCTTTCTGGGCCCGGCCCCCAGGGCATCGCACTAGGGGTCTAGCGCTCCCAGGGACCGTCAAGGAGGCTCCAGTCCCGAGAACTGGCGCCCACAGGGGGGCCCTAGTTCCTGGTCTCTGACTCCCCACCTCCCAGAACAGGGGACTCCACTCAGAGTCCAGGTCGGAGGCAAGGTCCCCCGTGCTCCCCGAGCTCTGCGCTCCCAGCTCCAAACAGAGCCCAGGCACACTCGCTCCTGGCTCCCGGGAAGGGGACAATTAGCAAGAACAAACTTGGGTTTGCTGCCCACGGACCAAGACCTAGATGAGCTGGAGGGGGTCACGCGAGCTTGCCCGCGCGCATAGGCCAACAGCGCCACGAGCCCAGCCAAAGCTGCGAAGCCCACCAGTAAGCGGTGGGGGGTGGGATGCACGCTTCTCATTTTTTAGGTGAGGGAAGAGACTAAATTATCCACTACAATCGCCTGCCAGTCTGCATATCTCAAATTAAGGTAATTGTGTAACAAAAGTTTACCGAAGGAGTAGGGGGGAAACGCAATGATGTTATACCAATTTTGTGCCCCCCTCAAAAAAAATCCCATAGCTTTGGTCCTTTATCTTTGACTTTAATAAAATAATGATTCGTTGAGAAAATGGGGTATAAATCTTCATTTTGGAGGCAATTAAAGTGTTGATTTCATTCATGCCCCTAAGCGATTCTTGTAATTTGCTCAAATAGCTTTATGTACCCAGCACTCCGGAGCTCTTAGAATCCCATTTTCTAGTTAGGCTTGTTGGATTACAATTTTTATTCAACAGCAGCTACCCGAGGGTTCCTCAGCGGAATCTGCATTTAACAGCTCCGGGGTGAGGGCTGGCGGGCTGAACCAGGCGGGAGGCCCGGCAGCCCGCAGGGCCCGGGCCGGGCCGGGAGCTGCCTGCAGTGTTCCCACCTCGGCGGGGCCGCGCAGGGATTGAGCAGACCGCCTGTACTGTGCACTCGTCTACACTGCCGAAAGTTTGCAACTTGCCAAATAATAGTAAAGACCTGGCGCTCTGACGCTTTTAAAGCTCAGCTCTGCCTGCCCTCCACTGCTCATGGGGAAAGGAGGAATTCAGCCCTGTCGCGGGATTACCGAGAGAAATCCAAGCTGGGAATGTATTTTATGAGGGTGATGTTGAGAGAAGAAAACTTCAAGAGGACACCAAGACCCAGGAGTCGGACACTCCTGCAAGGACTTTACAAGATAGCCGCTAGCCAACAGTGACCATGGCAGAGCTTGCAAAGGAAAACTCTACACGCCCGCCCGTCTTTTGGCTTAACAAAGGCAGGCTGATCTCTCCCCCCACAAGATGGAACTCACGTGCCAAGTCAGAAAGAGAAACGACTCTGGGCCTTCACTCATTTATGGAGAGGCCAGAGGAGACCCGCAACCCAAATCTCTATTCGCATTGCAGCAATTCGCAACGGAGAGCTGTTCTGAGCCCGTTTCATCTCACCCGCTCCTCAGGTTTTCACTTTCATTGCATTTTTGCAACTTCTTTGGGCCAATCCAGAGACGCAGCGACAGGAGAGGGAGAGACTGGGAGCAAACAGTGGTGCTGGGTTGAGAGAGGGAGAGAACACCCCCCCCAGCAATTCCAAATAAAAGTCGTCCCCACTTAGCAACGCAGCGGAAGAAGGGCTTGCAGGGAGGACCAGAGAGGAGGGGGCGAAGCAAGCAAAGGCTGGCAGTGGAGAGCGAAGGCGGCGCGAGGTCCCCCACGGCCACACCGAGGGAGTTTCCCGGGGTGCCCTTGACGCTTCCAAAAGCTGCCAACCCACAGGGCCCAGTGCACTACCAGCTGGAGGATGAGTGGAAAGGAAGAAGAGAAACGTCCATATTTATCTGTTTTTATAACCTCGGCCTGGTCTTATTTTTTCTACTAAGTACAATAAAATGGGCGAGCTTGCAGCGAGCACCGCACAAAGCAATGTTCAGTGAGGTCTAGAAGCGTTCGGCCGAGGAAAACTGACAAGACAGGCTAATGAACCGTATAGACAGGGAGAAAATAGCCAGCATTTGCTAGATTTCAAACCCTCGCTGTCTCTCTTAGACCACCTATCTTGGGTTTATTCCTAATAAAATAAGAAATAAGCAGACCCTACCCTTTCCTTTTCTTCGAAATAGAAGGGGGAAAAAAACGCTCCAGAACAGAGCCCTGCAATCAGGCGGTCACTGGCAGTTAACACTCCCATTATTATACAGGGTAAATAAAATAAAGACAAAAATTAAAAGCGACAAGAAACAGGTCAAGTTTGCAGGCAAAGCTTTTACAAGCTCATCTCTCCAGGTCGAATCCCAGAGCCAGCCTTAATGAAGCAATAATAGCCACATTATTCAAAAATTTTCATTTCGATGGAAATGTATCTAAAAGGGACTTAATCATATGCAAATAATAAAAGGAGGTGGTAGTGACCCAGCAAGCAATATGCATACAGATTTTTTTTTTTTCCCAGGGATGTTGAAATTGAAAAACGCATACCTGGTCGGTTAGATTTGCTGATCTTGTTATATCTTCACTGTCTGATTTTGATCCTCCTTCTCTATCGTCTATCACCAAATCGATAGGCATTTTCCCTTTCAAACAGCTAATATACCGGTGGCAGAAATTGTCACATAATTCGTGTACCTACATTATGACAGAAATAAAAAAATGGAAATATAATCAGGAGTGCATAAATGACATTGACAAGTGCAATCCACCCCCCTTGTGAGATCCAAACTTCCAAATAGGGAAACACAGAGCAATTGTCCTCCAGAGACCCCCAGACGCATCCAGAATTAGGAATAACTTTCTTTTCTTGCAAAATAGAGATATCCCAGAAAATTGACAGTGACAAGATGATTCACAGGCTACAACATATTCAACACCCGTGTTAAATTCATCTGCTCCCAGGGCTGTGGCCATTAGAGAGGTGACCTGCGTGGGTGACATTTAAGGTAAACTATTTAATTTCATCCACTTACTTTATCATAAGTCCTTTTCCAGTGTGTCTAAGAGAAAAATGTGAAGATATATATATATATATGTAATATATGAAGACATATATTACTATATATGTGGGTGTATATACATATCTATATCTATATCTATGTATCTTTCTCCCTATATATATCTATATATCTCCAAAGACCAGTACTGTGGTGGTATAGGGTATATGTTTGATAGCCCAAGTCCTCATAACATTTGTAATTAGGGATTCTACCTGAAAAAAGCATATTTTAGGACACTTTAAAAAAAATAGAAGAAAATCAAATTGCCAGTACTCATGATATGAAAAAAAAAAAAAAACACCCTACAGCCACGAAAAGGTATCAAACTGATCAAAAAAAAAAAAAAAAAAAGGAAAAAGAATGCTTCGAAATATTTAGGTATAAGTGGAGCAGTCTTACAGGCCCCAGGCATCACTGACATGCAAAAACTCACAAGAAACCCCAGTGTGCTTGCAATTTAATGTTAGTTTGAATTACAATGCATTAAGTTTTTATTGCTGAGATTTATAGAACAGCTAGCAAAATCATGTTATCCCACACCCTTTCTTGAGTGTGAAGGTGGGGTGTGTGCAGGATTCACAGATTCAAGAAATTGACACAACTATCAACTCTGCTTTGTCTCTGCAAAAGGTTTAATGTGCCTCCCCCACCACCTCCTCCAGACTCCCTGCCCACTCCTCCTCCTCCCCCTCCACCTCTCCTCTGTGTCTGACCTGCCGCTGCTCTCAGACTGTCTTCCAGGAACTCACTAAAACTAAACAAAACCCCCCTCCCACCCACCCAGAGGTAGCAAAGAAGAGGGGGAAGAGGAAGAGAAGAGATCACAAAGGTATAACCTGTGAAGCAAACTCACAACAGCATTCTAAACATCAAGGGAGATGCATAGAATTGCAAGTATTTATACAAAGCTAGCAAAGTATTAAGAATGAATACAAGGCTAGGGCATTTGAGATGCCGGTTTTAGTGGCTGAAATTGTAATTAAACTGCAAAGAGAAATGGACGCTAAGATTGGCCTTGACACTAATTACCAGAAAGAAAGACATTTATGCAAATGTCTCAGAAGCCTGAACTTCAGCCATTCAGAACCTCCCCCCCACCCCACCCCACCCCACCCCACCCCCCTTGAGTTTGGGGGTGAGGGGAAAGCAAAAGGAAAAGAGGCTAGAGAAATTACCTTCTCTAATTCCAACAGATGAAACCTTAATACTTGTATGGCTTGAATCATCTGCAAAGATACAAAAAGAATGAGCACCCTATTCCTAGTTTGCAGAAAATTGGCTGTCACAGCTCTAGCATCTCCAGCCTACCCCCCCCCACCCCAGTAAATAGAGTTATTTTGATTTATGGCAATAACACTAAAAGTTAATAGCAGTGACTGGGTACCATCTAGAGGTTTATATTTCTTAAGGAGAAAAAAAATAGCTAAAACAACAACAAAGCATCTAAGTAGGGATCATAAACACTCTCCTCCCCCATGGCTCTTCCCTTTCTCAGCCCCTCTGGCCCCACCCCACAGAAAGGGCCACATCCCTGGACTAGATGTTTCCAAGTAAGGAGTGCACGGAAAATATTCCAAACAGTCCCCCCAGTTGTGGCTTTTCACACTGCAAACTTTCTGCTGCTTTCCTCACACCTTTCAGGCATACTGGTGGTTTGGGGGCTCTTGCCCAGTTGCTGCCCTCGTGACGCGACTTTGAGGGCTGGGAAGTCCGCAAAGTTTAAGCACATACGCTGACAAGCCCGGAGATAAATCCCCGCGCTGATTAGAGCTGTGCTGCCCGGCTGTCATAAAAAACAAAAGCTCGCGTTTCCCCGCGCGGGCTTGCCCGGCCCCTCTCGAGATGAATTTATTTCCCCGGGATCTTGCCCGGGACCACTTGTCCGTGGACAGAAACGTTTGCAGCCGCCTTGCAGCTACGGGAAGACCCGTCTAGAAACCTTGGGGCTCTTTAAAGCAAAGCTGGTGGCTTGGGGGGAGGGGAGATGGGGGTGGGGAGGTAGGGGTCCGCTCTTACCAAGTTATCCAGTTCTGGATTAGAAGAAAATAGAGGTTTTTCTGCGCGAATCTAAATACAAGTGAGAAGGGGAGGGGGGGGGAGAAAGAACATTTGAAATCTGGTCGCTTTCCTGGTTTCTTGCCTCATTACACTGTCGGGGGCAAGATGTAACCTCCGGGAAGGACTCGGTGACACCGAGTGCATCCCTCGCAGAAAACACTTCAATGTGAATCAAATAAGCCAACAACAAGCCCAGAGCTCAGGGTTTCTTCCACCAGCAAAAGTACGCTTCTAGAGGACGCTGCCCTGCTCGCCAAGACCAAGGCGGCTACAGCGTGTAGGGTTTGTGATTTTATTTTATAGAGTGGGCTTTCTGCGTTAGATTTTGGAGCGTGAGTTGGAAAGCCTATGGGTGATTTTGAGTCGTCCGCAGACACTCATATAGGAAGAAAACCCTAGGGTAGATGTCACAGGCATGGCTTAGGGTGGACTAATTTGCTGGTTACTTTTGAAAATGTGCTGGATAGGGGAGGGAGTTTCTCTTTCTTTCTTTCTTTTTTCTTTTTTCTTTACTTTTTAAACATATATTTTGCTGACCTGTTTGGCGAACACGGCTATATCTTCATTGAATGACTCTGACGAGCAGACGTCCCCGCCCGCCACCCCCGGCTCGCGGGGGGTACAAGTAGCTAATTCACATTTCTCAAAAATCAGTGCTAAGAGAGGGAAGAGGGGGTGTCTGCAAGAAAATACAACAGTCACAAACAACACAATGGTTAGTCCGGAGTCAGTGAAAAAGGCGCCCAAGAAAAACAGCCAGAGGAGCTCGAGGCAGGGACCCTCTCTCTGATTTTGTCATCTACTTTTTTCCTCCCCCCTCCCCGCCCCCAGGTGACTGCTCGCCTCCCCTTCCTCCTAGGCCTCCGAAACCGGAGGCCCTAAGCCAGGGACCTCATCTGAGGGTCGGTTCAGCCTATCTGGCCGGAGAAATTGGTAACATTTGCTAAGAATAAAACCCAAGCGGTTCCAGCAGCCATTTTGAATTAAGTTTCCCACCCCGACAAGCCCTCGTCCCTCCGCTGCACATCTAGGACCTGGTGGAGGAGAAAGGCGCTGGGCGCAGGGGTCGGGAAGGCTCGTGCAAGTGGGTTCCTCCAAGGCAGCCTCAGGGAGCCCAAGACTCGGGGGACCTCGGTGGCAGGCGCTCAGCTAACTTGGGGAAGGGACCTCTGTGGCTGCGGGCTGTCAGCGGGCTGCGCCTACCGATCCCGGACCCCGCGGCCCTCGGAGAGCAGGAAGCCTCCTCCACAGCTCCCTGCACATGTCTCTCCCTTAGTCAATGGCCCCCACTCCCCGCAAAAGAAAAGTTCCTTCAAATGTCCCTGCGGTAAAGCCTTTCATTTTTGTCTCTACGGAATGGCAAAGCAGCTAGTATTTCCAGGGGCCTAGATGTCGCTTATCTCAACCCATAAAAGAAAAAAAAAAAAAGCTTCTCCTAATGCTCAAGGAGGTGTCTCAAGTCTTTTATTAGCTCTCACAGCCCAGCCGGAAATTTAACAGTTTGGGGTCCTTTTCAAAGCTTCCCCAAATGTTCTGTCCTGGAGCCTAAGCCATTTGCAGTTAACGCTGCGGAGAGAAGGCTGGGATTTAAACCGGCCCATCGCACAAGGGACCAGGAGATAAAGCAGAAAGGGTTCGCAGCTGGGGAGGGTCGGGGTTGCCGGATATTTTCAAAAGAAGACATCAATAGAAATAAAAGTTGCTGCAAAGTAAAAAGAGGTCCCCAAATTCATGAGCACACAGTAGGCACAAGTGACTTTGGAAAGATTTTACCAGCCCAGGGTCTAATCGAATGGCCTGGGAGAATACGGTGTAAACCACAGTCTGAAAACCACATTGGCCTGACAGCACCCCACACCTACTTCCAGATCCTTCAGGCTTCGCCTTTGAACACAAAGTACTAAACCGGCTAGAAGTTTCTTGATGTCTATAACAATTCAGAGCGAGCTCTCTCCTTGCCTACGGTGGTCAAACTCCCTAAATGCAAAGCATGTTCCCCCTTGCCTGACCTGCAACTGTCCTCCCTTGATTTTTATTGTGCGGCGGCCGAGCCAGCATAAGGTTGCTGAGTAAACTTAGCAAGTCAGAACAATCAGTGGCTTAAAAGCTTTTCCCTTAAACTAAAAGTTTCGTTCCAACACAAAGGCGCCTACATTTAGAAATCCCCAACGCTCTCCCAGCGAAGCCCAGCAAGCGAGGACTCCAACCCGCTGAACTACAGAACCAGGGTGTGAGAGGGGATGAAGGACCTTTGGCAACTCCTCCTGCAGGGCGACCCCTTCGCCGGCACGGCCTCGGCAGAGCTGGACGCTGGGCAAGCGCGGAGCGTGTGTGGAGATGGGGGGTGTCCGGGACGGCAGGCCGCCTTCCCAAATCCTCCATGCAATGCGAATGAAAAGTTACCGAATAATGTACCTCCAATCCACAGAGCTCTGGCTTTCCTTTTACCAAAGGCACAGGGAAACAGAGGAAACATCGCGTCTCTACCACTTAACCTGCTGCCCGTCGTACCTACCCATAAATGGCATCTTTATCTCTCTTTAAAGCGTCATTGACGGAGGAACCCATGCTGGGGGCCATGGCGTTGGTGTGAGCTGTGTGCGGGTACTGATGCGAGTGCAGAGGAGGCCCGTGGTTCAGGTGGTGGACCGGCTGCATGGACCTGGCCGCATGCGGGTCCCCATACATCGTGGAGGGGATGCCTACTCCATCCATGCCCCCGTAATGGGGTAAATCGTCGTACTGCATGACAAACAGGAGAAAACAAGGTTGAGAAGGCCAGGCCGGCAAATGGGGAACCGGCAGGGCATGGAGCTTATATAATGTCAGTCCAGCTGGATCCTTCAACCCAGAATTCAGTGGCCTTGCATCTCTCAAGTTGAGGGTTTTTATTTTAAAAATAATTTCTAAAGTAAAAATCCTAGGATTCTCTGAGTCTCAGCTGAGATGAATGGTCTTGCCCTAACTTGTGTCCCTATCAACTAGTTCAGAAATTCAGGATCCTTTGGCAAGGAAGGAGGGAAGAAAGAAGGAAAGAAAGGGAGGCATTTTCCCAGAGGGCGGAAGGTAAAACGTGCATGTCTCTAGAGGAGGAAATTCAAAATCACAATAATAAAACGTGCCAGGACAGTGCAGCAAACCCGCCTAGTTTCACAGCCCCTTCCCATCAGGGGGAATTAAAAAAAAAAAAAAAAAAAAGTTACGATGGGAACAGCTAAGCTAAGCACATGAATTCAGACAGGCTTCTCATTTTATTTCTCTACCAGCGTGGGGTTAAGGCAGTCCTGCAAGACACTGCATTTCCTTTGCTTTCCAAGACAAACTCTGCTAAATTACACAAAACTAACTGGCCTTCTCATAAGTGAAACTCAGAGGAAGGTAGTTTTTCATGTTCATTAGAGCTGAATTTAGAATTGGGCAATTTTCCCTCAAAGTTAAAGGAAATCTATAGTTGGAGCAGTTATTCTGTTTTCTCCACTGTTAAGAACTTTTCCCCCAGACTAAAAGTCAATGAGGCAAATGTAACTCATCAGGTGTAAAGTAAATTCAAAAGCAAATGCACGTACAACCCCTATCTTCTTTCTTCAGAAAAACTGCTTTCATATTGATTGTCATTATTTTGGGGTGCAAAATTTAGCTATTTAGATTTTTCTCATTGCTTCATTCCAGGCAAGTTCTTTTCCCAAGAATTGGAGGCACGGAGAGTGAAATGATTTTCAAAGAAAAGAGGAACTGCCACTTTCATGTCCTTAAAGCCAGAGGTGTGAAAATAGTTTGGAAGAACGCTGACATTTGCCTGAACCAAAGGAGTAAAGAAGAATGTGTCAGCCTAGTAACTTTCTTTTGCAAACAGGGCTTTGAGGGCCAGGACGCAAATTATTCAGGGAAGGCTTTCTGTAGACCCCCCTGTCTTTTAAGAAACTACCTCAGTTGGGTTGTCATTGTCTCACTTGACTCTCACTACATTTCCATTCAAATAGGAATATTGGGGAAATTAGTATTGCATTTTTAAAGTGAGTCGCTGTGTGCTTAGTATCCAATTAGTGAAGGGCTTTTCTAACAAAAACTTTCCAAGTATTACCTTTTATAAAAATCCATGCACATTAAAATCACTTTTAAAAGATGAATGTTTTCCGACCCCAAAAGCCATTACACGATGACAAAGTTATTTGCTTAAAAAAAGCTAAATACTTCTAATGATATTAAAAGATGAGCATAAGCAGTAACACATCAGAAGTTTCTAGCTGCTTATTTTACTTTAAAATAGCTTTAAACTTCTGCTCCCTGAACCACTCACTTTATAGCATTAGGTATCTAGCGCCTTTTGTTTTTGTTTTTTAAACAGATGATTGCCTGAGCTTGTATTTTTATTTAGATAGCTGCTGGTTAGGATTCTATAGAAAACTTGATTACTTGAATTAATTACATGTAACATACATAAGTCTACAAATGCACTGAATAAATTCTCTCGCTTTAGGCCACGGCTTTAGGAGCCTCATTCAAAAATACAGAGAAAAAAGGAAACTTTTTAGCAGTGTCTTTCGGCCACGTTTCAATTTAATCTCACATTTGAGTTCCACAATTGTTTTTTAATACGTACCCTTTGCGCCATCGGCCTCCCTGGCTCCCTTCCTACTTCAACTTCTAATATATCCTCTTTAAGGCCAGTGTGAAAAGAAACAAATAAGCAAACTCCCCCGGAAAAAAAAAAATGTAAAGCACGACGAAAAATCCCTTAACGTCTCCAGCAACGTGAGCTACTGGTCCCAGATCTTCGGTCTACGGGACCTGAAGCAAAGCGCCCGAGTCACTGAGCATAAAAGCGCTCCGTTTCCAAGACAGCAGCGGGGGCAAAAAGAAAAAAAAAAAAAAAAAAAGCAGATCTTCTCTCCCCCAAAAAATCAGTTAAAAAAAAAAAAAAAGAGCGCCCCTCAGACCCAACTACCAAATCTCATGGCTTTCTGCCACTCCGGCTGTCAATCACAGGCGAGGTTGTCAACGTGGTGAATGAATGATCATCCGCTCTGTCTTCTTCTGGTCAGAACACCTCAAATGTTAATATTCAAATGCACAAAGCCCTAGCGCTCGCTTCCCTTGAATCAGTCCTAATTCCTAATCAGTTTCTCTCTTCTCTCGCTCGCTCTCTCTTTCTCTTTCTCTCTCTCTCTCTCTCCCTCTTTGCAACTGCTGCACTGGAGGGAGATTAGAGGAGGAGGGTTAAAAAAAATGTCTGTCTGAGTTTGTCTTAAAGGAGCCACGATCGATGCTGCCCGCTTGCAGTCCCCGTGCGTGTGTAAAGTGTGTGTTGCACAGGCGGAGAGGTGGATTCCGACCAGAATGCTAGAACCCGGAAGTAGTGGTGGCCATAACAGGTCGCGTCTTACACAATGCATTGGGCTGCAGCAAGTAGGATCCTCGGCAGGGGTGGGTGCGCGAAGCGAGCTCTGGCCGCACTGGAGAGGCAGAGAGACGCTCCATTAAATCGCACGCCCAGGCACAAACACACACACACCCAGGGCACACGCGCACAAACGCGGGCAGCAGCCCCCGGCCGCAGGCTTTATTTTCCGTATTCTTTTCTCTCCCTCCCCCTCCAGACTCTCTCCCCAAAGCCGACTATCTTGAAATAAATTGGGAATAAACGCCGGGCAGGCAGCAGCAGGAGTTATTTTGAACAGGGCTCTGAGCACAGACTTCATGACTTTCCTCGAAATTATTGGGGTCTGCCAGTTTTTTCGGGGGCAGAGGGGGCTAATGCAGAAAGTATTGGATTCTCAGGACGGACCACCCCAAGTAGAAAAGTCAAACGGGGAGACAGAAGACTGAGCAGAAGCAAGGCTTGGAAAGGCTCTGCTGAGTCCCGAGAACGTGGGGTGAAGAAGGCTGGGGCTTTCTGCAGATCCAGCTTAGAGTTGCTGTCAGAGGTGGACACCCGGCCCAAGGAAAGGAAATGCTTGCATTTTCTCACTTTGGGATCTGGACACCCCCGCCCTCCACCTCCTAGCCCCGGAGGCCCCCAGCCCCAGCCCCGGCGTCCTGCGCGAAGTGGGAGAGGAAAGGAGGGAACAATGAGCTGAGAGCCGGGAATGTGCCCCCAGCGCCTGTTTACAAACACGAAGCTATTTATGATCGCCGGAAAACGAAACCCGACGCGGGCTCGGAGCAGCCCAGACCTCGCGGGTGGAGCCCGGGCCAGGGAGACTCGGGGAAGCAGGCTGTTTCTCCGACCCTCTCTGGGAGAGGCAGCTGTGCGCCCAGGGCGCGGCGCAGCAGGGTCAGCGCGCTCGGCTCCGGCTCCGGCCGCGCCGCCTTTGTCTTCGAAGCGCCGAGGGGCTCCGGCCTCGGCAGTGCTCGGGGCCTGGAGGGACCCTGCGCCCCAAGCTCGTTTGCCCCGCGAAGCTCCGCGCTCTCCTCCCCTGCCCTTCTTCTCCCCACCCCGCATTCCTGTCCCCAACCCGGCTCAGGGAAAACTCCCAGTGCCAAAGAAAAAGAAATTCACTTCGGGAGCTGAGATTTCAGACAAAAACCTGCCCCTACCCACAACTCAGAGGCTCCAACCAGCCACTGATTTTAACTTTCTCCCTTCAAATACCTATTCTCTGGCTTAACAACAACAACAACGACAACAACAACAACAACAACAACAGCAGCAGCAGCAGCACAGCAACGAAATCCTCTCCTTATTCTCCCACTCTAAGCTTGCCTTTTATTATTGTATTTAGTGGTGTTATTTTCGTTTTTATTTTTCTGCGCGCCCGGCTCTATATGCCGAGATGGCTCAGCCACAGCAGCTCAACCAGCGGGTTGGAAACCTCACATCCTCGAGCAAGGCTCGCAGCTCGCTCGGCTCGGAGCAGGATTTTTTTTTTCCTCCCTCCAGCTGAAACCTCACAGAAAACTCCCCCTGCGGTCGACTGGAAAATGAGCTCACCCAAATCTCGGTAGGCAGCCGTGGAGGAGGGCTCGGCCAATCAGGGGGCGCTCCTGCCAAGGCGGCCGCGCATTGGCTGCGGGGAAAATCAATTATCAAATAATCGATCAGCAGGGAGCTTCGATCTGCCGGGAATGCAAACTGCCAGTCCCGATTCCCGCCCTGATGGTGGCCAAAAGGCTGACTCCTCCAAAGCCGTCGGCCGCTAGTTCCCATCGCCCCCACCCCCCATCCCACTTCGCCAGCTGCGGACCGAACCCTCATCCCAAAGGGGGGTGTAGATAAGAGAAAGAGTTTTGAGAAAGATTAGGGGGCTCGTATCTGGAGAGGTTGTTTGGACAAGGCTAGGAGCTCTCAAATGTATTGAGGCTAACTCTAAATGCGCAAACTAAAAGAGAATTTGCATCAGTTTGAGAGGTAGGACTCAAGTTTTTGTTAAGTGGGCTTTCAAGAAGCCAGAGACACTGGGCAAGCATCAGAACATATATCTGGAATCAGGTTCCCTCCAGCACACGTAGCCTCGCTGAGCGATGTCTATTCCTTTAGTACTTAGCAGGAGTCAACGCCCAGTCTGCCGCCCCCCCGCACCCCCACCGAATAGTGGAGTTTTCATAAAGCCGAAGCAGCTGAACCTTCCCAGCCTCCCGCACACCTCCCCAACGCCGACACCGCACTCCCCCCGTGTGCACCTAAAGGGCTGACACATTCACCCGAAGCCTTCAGATACACTTTGCCTTGAAAGAGCTCCGACTGTTTAAAAAACATCCTAGGATCCGCATCATTTGCATCTCTCTTCTTTCTTCCTTTCTCCCCCCCCCCCCCAACTTTAGGATCTTTAACTTTTTTCCATCGCAAACATGGGTAAAGTTTTTGGGTACCGACGCCCCGGTACATTACGCAGGAGGTTAAAGCAGGCCGCGTGTCAAAGCCGAGGGGATCCAGGTGAATTACCAGCTTCTTTACGCCTTTGCCTGACACTCCCACCCCCACCCCGCTCGCCCCAACATGAACTTGGAAACCGAACTTCAGGCCAAGATGGAACCTCCCGGTCTCCGGAAGGCGATTTCTCTGTTTAATTCGCGGGAAGCTGCGCTGGCTGGGCCAGGCAACGCAATCCTTTTCCAATTACCGGGAGGACCAAACTGGGCCGGCAGCCTGCAAGCCCTCTCCGAACCCCAGGCGGCTTTGGCCCTCACCTGCGCCTTCCGACGGCTGCACGCGGACGTGTGACCACTGCAGTCCAGCAGGCCAGGCTTCGGCGCGGCTGGCTGTAGGGGAGGGACACAAGGAGGGGGGGTCAAGCCAAACATCGAGATGGGTACATCTACGTTTATGATCCTTAAATGAACTGCGAGGGAAATGGTGTAAGTATAATTTAACGGAGAGAAATTTACTGCGAATTACATTTCGATGATCATCGTCTTTAAGAGTCCTTAGGGGCTCTCCAGCACAGGCTTAAGTAACCGGTTTGGAGTTACCTCAACTCTGCGGCCATGTTTTCAAATTTGGAAAAGGCCAGTTTTGGTAAAGATTTCTTTGACAATGGAGTTTATTTTGTATTGTTGCTTTTTGGTAAATTTGTTTTCTAGCAGAGATGAAAAAAAGAAGGTTCAGGTAAGTCACTCCTTTTCAAACATAACCAAAAACTTCAAAGCAGTTGGAAAACTATTGTGAGCTTCAACCATGATGTGTCAGGTTACCATAAAAGTACTTTCAATTCCCTACACACAGGTTTTCCTCAAAGAAAGAGATAGTTTGCGTTTGTTGTCTTAAATAAACTCTTTATAGTTTTAAAAAGTGTCTTCTTTCTTCTCCCCCACCCCTTTTCCATTTATAACTGCTAACCTAATGCTACTCCTAGGTCTTTATAAGATTGATTCTGGACAATCAAGGGACTAAAACACTTTTACAATGTAATTACAGTAGTACAAATTGTTTGCCCAAACCTCATTCTGGATAAGGATTTTACAATTAGCAAACAGTTATTACAGTTGGGGCTTGCTGAGAGAAATTGCACAGAGGAAGTCTAGAGTTGTAATATAGTAGCCATAAAAAAAAACCCTCCTTTAGCAAGGCAGCAATTAATCATCTATTAAAAGGAAAAGGCAAAGGGATAGTTCTAGGTATCTTAGTAAACTACTACTGATATTTACCTGTTCTGTGATAGCACCTATCCCTAACTTATTTCAGATACTTCCTTTTTTGAAGTAATAGCACGTTTATTTTGCAAAAACTTGGCCTGGTGAAGGGTTCTGGCACTTGCCCGTAGCTCTGGAGACATGTGCCTTCCATCCTCAGCTTACTCTAAACATCCCAGAACATCTTCCCAAAGATAGAGAGCTAAGACTTTAAAGGGGCAGGCTGGGGCCTAGGTCTCTATTGTTTAGACCTTCCTAGCAAGGAGGCATTTAAAGCAAGTGGTGCCCCTTTCCGATGTTGGTACAGTCCTTTTTGAGCACTCCCCTCTAATTTTCTGTTCTCCTATAAGGGATTGTGTCTCTGAAAAGACATATATCCTGAATTAGGCTTTTGTCCCCAAAGTTCACACTGATGAGTCAGCTCCAAAACCCTCAGAAATTAAAGAGGCATCTCTTAAGGTAAAATGTGTGTGTATTTGCCAGCCCAGAATAAACAAAAGACTGTTAATCAATTGAGTTTGGCAGCTGTGTTCACAGAATGATAAGAGTTTATCATCTGCCACCTAACTTTAAGATGCCTGTTAAAATGTTGTGATTACTCCTTAGGTTGTCCTGTGGTGCGGAGGCTTGGGGTTTGTCCTTCAAGAACATTCACCGTCTGCATCTCAACCCTCCACATTAACATTTGCATTTCAAAAAACAGAAATAGGAGGAGGGAAAGACAGTTTGAAGAAAATGGATTTAAAATCTAGTAGAGATAATAGAGGAATGCTTGAGATAAGAGCCTGGATGTGATATGAGAGAGGTACCAAGAAGTCAAAGCTAATGAATAGCTCTGAGAAAAGTGAAATAAACTATTTAGAGGTCTATAAAAGGGGGAACCTGGTCAGGTGATGTGAAAGGGGGTTAACTGAGCGGATTAGGGAAGACGTTAATCATGTGCCCCAAAGCCATCTGGGCTAGAAGACCTGGGAGATTTGTTTACTGCATTTTGCTTCAGAAAACAATGTCTGGGTCCAGTTCAGAAGTCAATGAGAGGTCAGTTCAGGCTCTCCAACCATTGCGGGGGAAAATACCTAAGTCACTATATTCTAACTGGATAATGCAAAAGTTAAGAAAAAAAAATTTTTTTAAGTAGGGGGAGAGTTGTTTTCATTACTACCTTTCTATTTCAAATCATTAAAATGCTTTGGTCTCCAGAGGGGGAAAAATTACACTGGTTAACATAATTACTAGCTCTGACATTTTCAGAAGTTATAGAGGTCTTTTATTAATTAAATGGAGGGCTTAATAAAATATTCCTAATAAAATTTATGGTTGTCTTAAAACTTTCTAAACAGTGCTATAAATTCTTAATAAAATTAACTGGGAAATGAGTTATTAGCCCACACTTTACCCTCCCCCCCCCCAACTTCTACATAAGGAGCGGCTGTAGAATGAAAAAGGGAAATAGAAGCCTTTTAGTAAAATATAAATATTAGCCAAAGACACACATTGCTTTAGAAGATGTGAGCTTTCAACTAAGTTATTTCTAATGGTTTCATCCTCCAATATTCCCCCAAAGCTACTCACAACAAAACTTAGAAAACTCCTTCCCCTTCTCTACCACATACTCTATGTGCGTGTATACGTCAGCTCATTTGAAATACAATGCTCGATTTTCTGGTCTGAGTTTTGTGTTAAGTTTAATAAAAAGCACAGATGCCTCATGCAAAAGTCCAATATAGGACTTCTGAAGGTTCAGAGAGTAAATATTTTATCAATTCAAAGATAATTAAAAATGAAATGTCTTATAATTTCTCTCAGTATAATTTCTTTAAAGGTAACTTTGAAATAACAAATTTCTCAACCTTCAAGCTCCGCATGTATAACAGTGGTGCATTATCTGAAGCAGCATTTTGTTGAGCAGATGTACAAAACTTTTTCATATCACTACGTTTTAAAACCTTGGCGAGTTATCTTAAGTTTTGAGATACTTCTCTGCTTCACAGATACAATACTGGCTGGTTGGCTGTTTAAAATGAACAGGACTCTCAAACACACTTCAACCAAATAAAACAGCCTTGGTGGATTTTTCAGCTTCTGAAGGCTTGATCTTTTGTGCCGTCTACTGGACAATGGAAAAACTACAGCCTCTATGACTTAAGAAACTTTTCTAGTCCAGTATTGGGGGAGGGGGAGGAGGTAGTGGCAAGAGAGTATGATTTGGTGCTAGTAAGTCGTAGGAGAGGATAACAGGACCCAACCTAGACTCATGGGACAGGTTTTGTGGTCTAATCACATCTATGTTTTCATATCCAAGTTTAGGACCTCATATTAAGCCCAGGCACACCTAAACGACTTGACTAAGGCAAAAGGCTGTATTTAATACAACTGTATACGTGTCTGAGTACACAAAGTTGGCTTGGGAATAGAAAGAAAAGATGATAGGACAAGTTTAGCATCTCTGAAAAACAATATTGGTGGTTTGCTTCGCTCTGAGTGTGCATTCGCTTGATAGTCAAGGTAAATATATCTACTGCCTAGATAATCGAAGATGCACAAATTAACTCTTGGAATTTGAAACATGATGTTCAGTAACCAAGAATTGTACTTTTAGGAGGAGGGGAAATGAAACTGGTAATTAGAAAACTTTTAGTGCCGTTCTTTTTGGCAATCTTGAATGAAAATGTGAAACTTCAGTGTTTTCACTTGGAGACCACATGTGGGAGAAAGTGGGTGAAATTCATAGTCAGATGCCTTTATGTAGCAGAGGCTGTTTGATGATCTATTAAACATTTAAGAAATATTGTATATATTTTGGTCATGATTTAAAAAAATATTTATGGTGCCCTAGCATTCTGGA
This sequence comes from Prionailurus bengalensis, assembly GCF_016509475.1. Lineage (NCBI taxonomy): Eukaryota > Metazoa > Chordata > Mammalia > Carnivora > Felidae > Prionailurus > Prionailurus bengalensis. Next base: position 84,048,397 of record NC_057354.1, on the reverse strand, counting down.
AGCTTTGTACAAAAAAAAATTCTTGAAGCTAACTTCGACCTGTTTGATATTGACATAGTTTCTGAATAATAATTACCTTAGAGAGGTTATTTTGTGACTTAAGAAACAAATAAACAAAACCCAACACCAATAAAATGCAGAGAACTCAAGACGGTTTTGGTGGAAGAGACATAAACTTGGGTGCACGGCTCTTACAACTGTTCATCTGCTTTTCTGAAGTTAAAAATTCTTTAATGCATTTTAATAAAAACTACTAGCACATGACTAGTTATTAGGTTGCCTTTTAATAAAAATTGAAGAGTGAAAAGGAGACAGCTTTAGAACATTTTATTGATGCATAAATATATTTCAATGATCTACTTCAAATATACATTTTGATGTGGCACTATGTCAGAATGACTTTAAAATATTGTATTAAATATAGATATATCAGAGAACCTGAACTGACATTGCCTACTTAAAGCAGTGAGATTTCTTGCACTGCAGTGTGACAGAACAGGATGGTTTCAATTGTGCTACCCAGATGGAGGGGGTGGTGGTGTGGTGATGGGTATCTTTTAAGCTTTAGCATAATCAACTGAACTATGTGACAGATTATTACTTTATGAGATGCTATGTGGAGCCATTGGTCCAGATTAAAACAACAAGGACAACCACCACCCTACCCACAATCGCTAGAAAACATAGATAATTCTTACAAGAACCAATCACAGTTGATGTATTTTAAACAGCCGAGTGCTGTGAGAGGTCTGGGGAAAGTGCTCTAGTCACCAAAGGCAAACATTTACCTTTCAAATAACAGGATGAGCCAGAACGGTCATGACTAGTATCCATGTTCAGCTGGATAAAGGGACATATTTTGCAAAAAACCTTCAGGCAAAACAAAACAAAACAAAAACAAAAACAAAAAACCAACAACAACAAAAAAACACAAAAAAACCTGATTATTCATAAATAAATATTTTAACATTTCACTGACTTATCTAACGAATAAGAAAAACATCGAAGGCTTCCGGCAGTTCAGAAAGAATTCTAGTAGCCTGGAAAACACAGAAGGAAAGAACGAGAAGCCCAAGGACGCCTGCTGAGTAGTGATTCACTTGTGAATATCTGAAAACGTACTTTTCATGCCCTTATTTAAAAATGAAAAATAAACATCATTCTTCCTTGTCTTTTTGTTTTGTTTTTAATTAACATCAGACTATGGTTATGCTTGCTAAAAAGCATAATTTCTTTCCAGGGGGTTTCTGCAAGAAAGGGCCAGTTTGAAAGCTTATAACTAATGGCAGAAGTGGACGTATAAGCCGCAAACAAATCGTTTCGCAGCGGAGCCCACAGCCCTGAGAGACGCCCCTTCTTGCGAGCTCATCAGGATAACTTCATTTACTGGCAGGTCGGCGGCCACTTCCGGGACTCTCTGTCGAGCGGTGTCCTTTCACCGCGGAGTCCTCAGCAGGGCTGCCCTGTCACCTGTGTGTGTTGAGGTGGCAGGTCCCCAACGGCGCCCTGCAACGCAGGCTGGTCCCCGCGCCCCCAGCCACCCAGAGCCCCGGGCCTGCCTGCACCCCCGGGCGCACGGACTCCCCGGGCTGGGTGGGGGACCCTGCAAGGTACGCTTCCTGGGGGTGGCGGCCGCGGCCTCTGCTCACACCTGGCTTGACGCAGGGGTGGCGGCCTAGGGGGAGGGGTTTGGGAGAACCTGTTCCCCGGGGACCTCGAACCATCTGGAAAAAGCAAAGGGTGAAAAGGCCCCCCTCTCCTGCCAGGGTCCTCCTCCCCCGCCATTTTGGACTCTGCCGTCCCACCTTCTCTTTGGGGTTCGCCTTAGCTTCTGCCGGAGCGAGTGGGTCAGGCCTGGGCGGCGCGGGGGTGTCAGGCGGAGCGGGAGCGCGAGGACCCGCAGACCCGCGCGCCGCGGCTCGGGGCCCCGTCCTCTATCTTCCGCTTCTGCGGGCTCAGCACCCAAGGGCGCCTTTCCGCATCTGGACTGGAGGACCCCGGCTCATCCCACCCCTCGCCCCTTTAATGCAGTTCCGGAAGCCTCTGGCCCCCGCTCCTGGACGGCTCTTCCCCGGGGTGCCGCCCATCTCCCGCTTCTTCCTCCAAGGCCAAATGTGCGCTGCAAGACTGTTGGGGATGCGGGAGCCTTTGGGGACCCCGGCCCCCGTGCCCCCTGAGGCCGCGGCGGGCCCCTTCCTTCGCAGGGGCTGGAACAAGCCCGCGTTTGTGGCCGCGGTTATTATTTCAGGTGCGCTAATGGGATTGGAGGCCGCGGATCACCGTGTGCGGATTGAAGCGGTTCCTTCTCCGGGGTTCCATCAGCCGCCGGGTGGATCGGAAGTCACCGCCGGGCCCTGGTGGCCTCCCGGGGCAGCGCGGCCCGCTCTGTGTGCCCGCGCGGGCGCTCACACCTGGGCGAGAGGTGGGGGACCCGCGCCCGGGGAGGGGAGGGGGCGGGGGAGGGGCGGGGGTGCGGGAAACGATGGGAGACACGGAGGAAGGGAGAGAGGCGCACAGTGGCAGTGACAGAGACTAGGAGAGAGGAAGGGGAGATAGCGGCAGAAGCCGAGACAGAGTCGGGGAAACCGACCGACAGGGAACCTGAACGGTTCGTGTCCGCCTCCCACACCAGCCTCCACTGCGAAGGAGAAACGCGCCCTTAATTCTCGCTTTCAGCTTCCGAGGGAGCCTTATCATAGACTTCTGCATAATTGCATATTGACTTTCCTAAATAGTTCCGCAGAGCTGTTTGCTGCTTTCACTTGTTCAGTTGCAAACAATTCCCTTGGGGAAAAAGAAAAGAGGTGTGTGTGTGTGTGTGTGTGTGTGTGTGTGTGTGTAGGGGTGGGAACTAAGGTCAGAGGTAAATGCTCCCGTGCTCTGTCACCATGTCCCTTTAGCCATCCCAGAAATGACCATCCTGCTCTAGGAAGTGCCTGTCACCATCACAGGTACGGTGAGGTGATTGCTCTGCCTTGGGCCCACTTTTTTCAGCCCCCTTTTCACCATAGAGTACTGGAGAATGTTAGGGCTAAGCATTTAGTTCCATTTGCCCATTTCGCAGATGAGAAAGAGGAGACTAAGAAAGGTGAAGCGACCTATTCAATTTCTTCTCTTTCTCTTCTGCCATGTCTTAAAGTTCTCTTTTTTAATTTATATCTCCCAACACTTAAAATTCACAACTACACAAGAAGGCTTTCTTACTCTTCTTTCTTAAGATCACCGGAGGTCAGTGTGCCCATGTCTCCTGTCCGAAGCAGCTGTGTGTGCAGTTGATGGTGGTGTGTGAGTGTGGGGGCTGTGTACTGGCTTCTCCCTCCTTCCCGGCTCCCACGCTGATTCCATCACTGGACCCCTGGAGGACAGCAGCAGGCAGGGAGCTTACTGACCTGTGGAAGACCCCTCCACACAGCAGGAAGAAACAAGCCAGGAGAGCTTGTATTTGGTGGTGATGGTGCTGGGGTCTCACAGGCTTTGCTTTTCTCCAATCAACCCCCAAACAAATAAACAAGTCCTGCCTTTTGCATCAACTTCCTGTGGACGGAGTGACCCTAAGTCACCCAGGGAAGGAGTGGGGAGGTTCAGGCCTTATTTACCCCAGAATTAAAAACAACATCCCCTCAAACTGTCCCTCCTCAGTAGCTTGCCTTTTAAGGATGTGAGAAGGAGTTTCTTGGAGTCTAAGCAGACATAATAACCCATTGAGATGTTTAGGTTTCAAGTTTACAATAAAGCATTTTACCCTGCTTACCCGAACCCCACTACAGCCTAGACCCTTTACAAAGACATTCTGTGTCTTCTATGGGCAAACTAAAGTTTTGAGTAGACACTTCTAATTCTGAAACATTTTTATTTTTAGCTTCAAATTTTTGCTAAAACTAATCAGTTGTTTACTGCCTTCTTCTCCTCATGCCCTGATTTTCTTTCATTCAAAAATTTTGTTACTTTGAATTTTGTATTGATTTGGGTGTTTGGTATAGAAAATTTGTTTGTAGGTTATCTTCAGTCATATACATTTATTTTATTTTGTGAAAAACTGCAGTTTACTGTTTGTTTGTTTTTTACTTATTGAATATTAACAAAAAATAGCCTAATGTTCTTTGAGGTTTAAACCTTAATAATGTGTTACATCCTAGCCTAGCTTTTGAGATAAGCCCATTGCATTTTCTTCTTGTTGAGTCACATAGCTTTTAGTTAAAAATCTTTCGTTTTAAAAAAGATTTTATTTTTTAAGTAATCTCTACACCCAACATGTGGCTCACACTTACAACCTCCAGATCAAGAGTCACCTGCTCTACCGACTGAGGCGGCCAGGTGCTCCATCGTTAAAAATCTTCTGAGGAAACCAGAACTTTTTGATATACTGCACTATTAGCTACTTTATTTGCAACTATTTAGTGCTCGCAGGCTGAAACTGAAGAATGATTTAGGAAATTGGTTCTATCACAATGAGCTCTTAGCATGTACAAAATTACTCAGTCAAGATTCTGGGAAGTGGGAATGAGGGAGAGTGACAGAGCTGAGAGTTAAGATACTCAGAGTCAAATTTGAACTCAGTCACTAATAGGCTGATGGCATTTGAAGAAGTTATCTTCTGCAAAAGGAACTGGCTAATATTATTTTGTTTTCCAATTGTACTTTGGGTTCTCGCATTTAATGATTCTGCATCATAAAGTTAGATACACAGAAAATGTGTAGCTTCAAAATAAACAAAAATGTTAAGCGTTAAGACATTGCATTAATACCTATTTCACAGTACATTTTACAGAGGTTGATATTTGGATTTGGATAGGAGAAGATTATCCTAAAGCAGTGTTTCCCTGCCTCTACTTCAGCCATTTACATACAACCATGGGCTTTCTGCCCTGCTTTAATGCCCTATGAATTACCATTTATTTGTTCTTTACAAAAAAAATAGTCTCACCTATAATAAGACACATACACGTATTTTAAAATGAAAATTTATATCATAGGATTTCTTTTATATTTTTTCCTAATGCAGAGTACAATAAATACAATAATAAATTTAAAACAATGTGTTGTGATCTATGCTCCTAAATCATCTTTACTCCTCTTTAGGAAGCAATGACCTAAGGATGTCTTAAATCTGCTTAATGTGCCAAGTTCTACACAGATTCTACTTTATATATCAGCGTGACCAAGTACCACTCAACAAATATCACACAATGAATACAGAAAGAAGAGGTATTCAGTTGAGAAAGAAGTGAACACTAATGATTAGGAAAAATGAACACTAATTTTAGGAAGAAATCAACGCTGATGTCTTGCAATTCAGCTTGGGTATTTAAAGTGGTAATGTATCTTGTAAACCTGTGACTGCAAACTTGTTGATATTGATGAAGTACAAAAGTCCCCATTTCCTAAGACAGCATTTTGAAATATAATCACACAGATTTAGATATTTGTGAGGCCCAAATGTATGGTAATAATAAGCAATTTTGAAAACTATACTTGATTCTACAAAAATTACAATAATTTCTCATAAAAACCTTCAAAACACTGAGATCTGAAACTCTTGAGCGTTATATTCCAGGGAAGGAAAACATAAATGCTTCTACTTCAGACTTTTTTCCCCCCAATTTATTCATGCTCAACTCCTCCCTCTTTTGAGATTCCCCCCCCCCCACAGGGAACTCAAGGATCAGAAGAATTCCTCCTTAGGCACTATAACCTCCAGATATTACTCCCCAAGTTTGCAAATGACATCTTAGGTCTTTGTTGAAAAGTACACCTGAAAGAACGAAAGTGAACAGAAAGATGTCAAAGCATAGGGTTATTTTTGTTACTATTACATTTTGTCTGGATATTCTTTAGTGTGGTTTAGAGGGTAAAACATTTAATCTTTCTTCACTGGCCAGGCACCCCCCTTTGGAGGCACTTTCTTTCCTGATTTCACATTTGTCTTTTCCTTGTAACACTGCACACTGAATCTGCCGGGCAAGAGGTAATTTACACACAGGTTTTATTTCCTTATGCCTAATCGCGGTTACACATCTTAGCAAACCAAATGCCATTCACTGGAAGCTTTTGTTCTGCCTTGTTTTTTCTCAAACATGGGATTAAGTTAAAATAATAATTTATTGCAACAACATACCACCTGACCATATTAAAAATCAAGAAAAATCAAAACCAAGAGGCATTGCTTAGCACAACCAGAATGCTGAAGAACTTAAAAACCACAAAATTGAAAATGGGTAGTTACGGCTCTTTTAATAACTGTCGTGTTCTTAATCAGTATCCGAGCACCGTGGGGAGTGTGGCTGAGCCTCAAGTGCTCTAGAAACCACTGTTTTGAAGGTCAAACTCAACCAAGGTTCAGTGTCCAGCTATACTGTGCACTGCCAATCTTTGCCTCCATGGGACCAAGCACGCCCCTGACCAAAGGACCAAATGCCATGGCCAGTTTGTTCCCTGACTTGTTATTCTCTCCCTGGCAGTCACCACTTTTCTTCTTTGAGCATTTAACTCTCTTACTTTTGTACTTTTGCATTTCTATGATAGTCGGCCAGCACCCTTTTTAACCCTAAACTAATTTAGACCAAAAAGTATTATGTGTTTTTGGATACTCTAACTCATTCAATGCTTAGGGCTTATTTGTTCGAGACCCTCAGCCAATGAGCCTTCCTCGGTGCTTTTAGCTCTTTACCCCAGGAGGGGATAGTTAGAATTTGTTTCAAAATTCTCTTATTTGCTTTTTCCTTTCCTATGAGTCTGTAATTTAGTTCTGCTGACACAGTTGGTTAACCCCATACTGGGGAGCTGATTAAAAACACTTTCTAAAAATGTCTGTTCCTATTACTGGTATTAATCAGCATTTTTTTTTTTGGCCTATCCCTTTCTTTTGACTTGTTTATCAAAATCTTTCCACCCCAATAATTCTAAGTGGGCATAGTTAAAATGCTACATACTCAGTTCTTTCTAGGATGAGCGACTTCTACTTCCTCTGTCTCTGATGTACCTGCTATACTGGAACGACTCCAGACAGCAATTCGTGGTCTTAGAGATTCTATCAAGCTGTATATGTGCCAGAGCAAAGGTGAGCAATAATCAGATTTGTTCCCATCCCTGTGCTTAGAGGACCATTCAGTTACACAACAGATCCCCCTCTTGAGGAATATGTTCTTGAAAAATCTGAGTCGTTGTCATAGCTATGCTGAGGGAGGCTACCCAGGGTCCCTTTACCCAGGCTACTTTATCCACTCTGGTTAACCTAGATACCAAGGCCAGCCCCACTGTCCTACCCCCGTTCTTGTGGAAACTTTCAAGAAGACACGAGGTCCAAAACAGTTTCAGACTTGCTTTTCTCATTGTCTGCTTTTCTCATTGTCACTGACATTTTTTGGATAGTGATAAAAAGGCAAGTCTGTTGCAAATTTCATAAATCAGTTCCTTCTCTCTGTTCTACTGTCAGGTTGCCCTTCTCACTAATGTCACCATATGTCACTGCTTGTCCCAGCCAATCTCAGGTTGATGGAAAGTGTTTGACTAACTTTTGGGTCCCATTGCCTATCATTGTGAGACTGAGCCAACTTTTTGGTTTTATACTGCTCCGTTTAGAACTGTGCTATTCAGGTAAAGTTCACGATATGTCCTAAACTAGTCTTTGATATTGAGGGATAAAACTGAGAATTTAATTTTTGTTCCTACTTAAGAAACTATTTTGTAGTTTGCAAAGCATGCCCCACCCCCAGGCCTAGTATCTTACTTTGCTCTCCCAAACCTTGTGACATTGCATTATCATCTCCATTTCACAGAGGAAGTTGAAAGTCACACAACTGTTCAGGATCAAAGGCTATATACCGAGTTATGCTATCACTCTGGAAAAATATCTTTGTAACTGCATCATTTTGTTATGCTAAATATTGGGGGGAAGGCTTCAGAAAAAGTGAGAAAGGATTTTTTTTGGTTTGAAGCTTTTAGTTCTCTTTCTTTCCTATCATCTGCTGGAAGATTAAAAATATTTAAACTCCTGGAATACATCCTCCAAATTTTCACCATTTCCAGTGTCCAGACATTTTGAACTGTTTAACCATGTTGAATATGAAATTTTTGCTCTATTTCAAACTTATTTTTTATTGCACAAATATCTCTTTTTGCATAATTTTGTTGCACACATATCTGTTTTTGAAAAATACTCGAAATCATATATAGAATACAAGTTACTAAACAGAATTGTTATAATTCTTTCCTTCTACAAATATATGTTTTATTTTGTAGTTGATGTATCTTTTTTGCCTTAAAGACTATACTGTATATAAGTCAATTTATGACATATTACAGCATGGTTTTCAAGGAGATAGCATTTCAAACTTTCCATTTAAAGAGAAAGAAGAAAACTGCTTTCAGGAAATATTAGTTAACCGGCAGGAGTCCTTTTCAGAGCACAGTTACCATGGGATTGAGAAGTATTTGCTAATTATAACAGTGCACTAATTATCTGCTTTTACATCTCATCTTTCTGTCTTTCTGTCTAAATTCACTTCTAATTATATGGTACCCTTTTTGCATATGACACATCTAAAAGTATTGCTTTTATCAGATATGAATTCTTTTCCTTGGAAATATTAAAGACATAGTTTCACTTCCAAAATATTTTCTCCTACAATGTAGTGAAATCTTTTGATCGTGGGTTGAATAATCTGTCATGTTGAGGGGAGGGAGGAACCAAGATTTCAATATTAGACATTTTGTATCTTCCAAAAGAGAATAGAAGAAATGATCAGCCTTGTCACAGTTTCTATTTTTCCGGTGCAGTTAAGCAGAAATAGCCACATCACCCACTCTTCCTCATCACCATCATTGTCATTATATTTTATTAATATTCAGAATTTAAAATATTGTAATTGATGGAAAGATATTTTAAATACAGTATAATAAAGGAAAGGTCACTGGGTCACCAGGACTTATTTCTGTGGGATTACTGTGTCATCCAAACTGTAGAGGCAGGCTTCAAACAAAAGCAACAACAACAACAGCAACAAATGTCGATTTCAGTTCCTATATTCTGATTCCCTCTGGACTTGAGCAAATAGAAACAAGGATTCACTTGATGTGCCAAGAAAGTGAGTCTCACTCATGCCCCCCAAAGCAGGACTTTAGCCAGGGAAAATTACAGAATCGGGGGTCTATATCTTTAGGATACCTCAGGCTTGATTCCCAAACACAGGCTCATGTGACAGCTATTAGTCTGACTCGTGGCTATACACTTCCTCTAACTCCACTCCTGATCACACTTTATTGATTATGAACTTTAATGCATACATATTCATTTTAATGTTTATTTGTTTTTAAAGAAAGCTTAGAGAATAATTTATAAGCTTTTAAAGAAACATCTGATAGTACTTGAAGCTTCTGCAAACATAAACAAAGTCTGCTCTACACTATTTAAGGCACATAGATATGTGCATCAAGCACTTTTAGATCTTGGACTCCAGAGGGGTAGAAGGGGATTCAGTGGTAGGGGTCTGGGTGGAGCACAAGAGGAAGCATTTATTGAGGGCTTTCTCTATGCCAGGCAATGGGATAGAGGCTTTTGCATACATTATTTCATTTTGGTAGCACCCAGCCCATTGAGGGTTGTTATAAGAATCCAATTAGAACTTTAGAGTTTGATACATTCTTTTTTCCCTGAGTCGCAACTAGCTGAAAAGTTGGATCTTCTGCCATCAGTCTCACTTTTATGCCAGACCACAGAATCATTTACATCCATTCAACTCAAGATGCTCAACTGCCTAGCAAACTAATGGTGCAGTCAGGGCCTTAGGGACCACGTGGGGCAATCTCTGCAACTACAGACATCTCAGCGATGGTAGAGCCTCTTCACTATTTGGCCAGGGACCCCTTTCCATCCTTTCCATCCCCTTGGGCCTGAGCCTCCTCATCTGGACATCAAGAGGACTTGACTCTAATTTTGATATACCTCCCAGGCCCAGTGATTTGTGAATTTCATATTTGATTCTGCTGATGCCAAATGTTTACAGCTGAAATGGGGAGGGCAAACTAATTATACACAGAACTTTCCCAACTAAAATCTCAGGGGGTCAAGAGAAATGACTTAAATGTTTTCTGACTCTGACAATCAGAAATGCATTCTTTGTGGGCAACAATAGGACACAGTGAGAAAAAAAAACAAAACATTTTAAAACTATTTTAGCTATAATATGTTATAGAAGAGAAAAGCTTCCAAAAGGGTGGAAAAACAGTTCTCATATCAAGCCACTGCAGATTGGGGTTCTTTTTTCACTGCTTACTGTGTGCTTTGGAATAGGAAAACAGTCCTCTCTGGGCTCCATAAAATAGCATTAATACCATCTCCTTTAAAATGGTGTTCTGATGTTTAATCAATGTTCATAAATCTCTTCAAGATCCTTGCATGTTAATTGTGACATTAACTACAAAGTATTATTCTTACAATGGGGTAATTTTGTCCAATTAAATCTCCTCTGAGCTACCACCTGGGTAGGAAACATTGTTATTACTTTGCAAATTACTTTGTACTAAGGTTCCTTATGTTCCCTAACTATGAGCAAAAGTCCCATCAGAAGGTGTAGAATATTTAATATTTGCAACATTGACTTTGATGGGACATTACAGCAAAGAACAATATGCTCCAGTGCTATACTAGGGGCAGGGCAGAAGGACCTAAATCTCTCCAAGGATGCATCTTACACAGTCCAATTCACCATTCTTGGAGCAGCTGTGTAATTAATAACTGGACACAGCATATCATTAGTTTGAATGGGATCACAGGAGACTTTGAGTTTTAAGCTAGGAGTCAACCTAGTGTTTTAGATTTGCCCCACTTTCTAGAGACTGGAACCTCAGGCACAGTTGGTAGTGTTTGCTTTTTAAAATGTAGCCAGTCCTTCAAAGACAATTGCCAACCATGGAATTGACACTCAGTGTATTTAGCAAGCGCTAGAAATTACCTGTCATGTATTATTTTTTATTTTTAGAGATTTTATTTTTTAAGTAATCTCTCCACCAAACGTGGGACTTGAACTTACATGTGCCACCAACTGAGCCAGCCAGGTGCCCCTACCTGTCATGTGTTAAATGAATCCGTCTAGACACTTCTTTTCATTAATTAATGCATTTACCCAATAAATTATATATTGATTACCCATGTGCCAGGATCTTGATTAAACATGATCTTGAGAGACACAGGAGGGTGAGAATCTTGTGGAACTCTCTGATCAGTAGTAGTTGCCTTCATGACAGTTCATGTGTCACTTTAGCTGCTGGTTTTATTTTGAAAGTTGCTCTAGAAACGTATATCGTCACACTGAGTGAAAATGACTCCCTACCCTCACCTCAATCCACAGCTGGGGTCAATTCATCAAGCATTCCATGAACTTTCATTACATTCAAGGACAAAAGGGACATTTATGATAATTAACATAGAAAATGAGAAAAGAATGGCTCATATTTTAGGCCACAAGTTTTTGAAGTTTATAAGGCAAGTGGAATGAGAGAATTCCATCATTTTTAGTGCAGGCAACTGCTTAGATAGTTTTTTCAGTAACAACGTTCTCCTTTTCTTTCCCCTTCTGATCATGTCAAAATTGTAGTGACTATTTAAAGGTTGGATAAGCACACCAGCAACTTAAATATTAAATTATCAAAATGGTTCTAAGAAATAAATGTTACAGAGAAAGGAAAAACATCTCCAATGCCACCATTCAAACATGGCCCATAGCACTTTATTTCTTCAGATGTATGTTTTTATACAATTATGCGCTTTTGCTTTGCAATGTATTGCATATTTTTTTCAAATAATTACATGCATTTTATATCTGTTTCTAATGCCTATTTAATGTTATAAAGCCTAGGTATATCATAATTTAGTTAGGTGTCCTCTATTTTTGGATATTTAGTTTGTCTCTAATGTTTTCCCCCCATGATTTTAAATTAAGCTGCAGGGCATATTGTGTGTATGGAGATTTCTCTATATTTTTAAGACAGATATCTGGAAGTTGGAATTCTAGGTCTTTAAAAGATATTAAATTTTTTATGGCTTTAAAGATTTTTTTTGCTGAATTACCTGTCAGCATTGGATACAATGATTTAGATATCCCCCCTACAAAAATTTGTAGGTAAAAATGAACCCTTATTTTTTTTCATTACATTTTTTATTACGTGCATATTTTAACCAGTAAGTATTTTGCAGTTCCTTTCCTTCCTTTTTGAATTGTCTGTTTACTTTCTTTGTGAATTTCTCTATTAGGGATATTGAAGCTTTGAAAATTCAGGATCCTTTTTCTTATCTCAAGGAATACATGAAGCCAACATATATGATGATGTTTAAAATGTTTGTAAAAGTAAAAAGCAAAACTGAAAATAGATTTATCATAATTATGTGCATGTTTGAGTATATCTGGGGGGGAAAGCAACAGAAATATATAACTATATTAATTGTGGTTATAAGATGATCAATAATATTTACTTTTTTCTACTTTTCTATGTATTCAAGTTTTCTAAAGTGTATGCATACTATGTTTCTTAAATCAGAAAAAGCTGTTATTTGGAGGTATGTCTATTTTCTCTCAACTCAATTTCTTTTTCACTTGGATAATTTTAGGAGCTCAAGTTTCATTGAAACCGGTGGGAATATGCAAGTTTGGAAGCTGTGGACAGATGAAAAAGTACTTTCTGGAAGATCCTTTCCTTTGTGAAACCAGAAATCCCTAAAAACAGATTGGAAATAGAGACCAGATCAGTTCCTCTGAGTGGGTGAGGGATATTCAAAGTGGGTTTTCTGGGGCTGAACCATGTGGCCAAAACGCTACTCAGGAGCTGCTCTGTCATTTTCTAGGCTGTCCTGAGGTGTTGCCCTGTGAGGTCTCTGTGTTATCTCTGCCTGAATTTTTATAGTGATAAGTTATCATGGGTGAAAAGGATACACAAACATATTATACTTAGAAGCCAATTTTTTAAAAGTTTGTCCTTTATTTAAAACATTCTTTTTTGGAGGAGATATTTGCAAATGACATTTCTGATAAAGGGTTAGTATCTAAAATCTGTAAAGAACTTACCACACTCAACACCCAAAAAACAAATAACCCAGTTACAAAATGGGGCAGAAGACATGAATAGAAATAGACTCTATTCCAAAGAAGACATCCAGACTGCTAACAGACACATGAAAAGATGTTCAACGTCACTCAACATTAGGGAAATACAAATCAAAACCATGATGAGACATCACCTCATACTTGTCAGAATGGCTAAAATTAACACAAGAAACAGCAGGCGTTGGTGAGGATGCAGAGAAAGGGGAACCCTCTTGCAGCGTTGGTGGGAATGCAAACTGGTGCAGCCACTCTGGAGAACAGTAAGAAGATTCCTCAAAAAACTAAAAATAGAACTACTCTATAACCCAGCAATTGCACTACTAGGTATTTACCCAAAGGATACAAAAAAATACATATTCAAAGGTGCATGCACCCCGATGTTTATAGCAGTATTATCAAAAATAGCCAAACTATGGACAGAGCCCAAGTGTCCACTGACTGATGGATGGATAAAGAATATATACACACACACACACACACACACACACACACATATATATATATATATACACACACACACACAATGGAATATTACTCAGCCATCAAAGAATGAAATCTTGCCATTTGCAATGATGTAGACAGAGCTAGAATGTATTATGCTAAGTAAAAGAAGTCAATCAGAGAAAGACAAATACCATATGATTTCACTCATATGTGGAATTTAAGAAACAAAACAGATGAACATATGGAAAGGGGGAAAAGAGGAGAGGGAAACAAACCATAAGAAACTCTTAATGATAGAGAACAAACTGAGGATTGATGGAGGGAGTTGGGTGGGAGATGGGCTAGATGGCTGATAGGCATTAAGGAGGGCACTTGTTATGATGAGTACTGGGTCTTGTATGTAAGTGATGAATCACTGAATTCTACTCCTGAAACAAATATTGCACTGTATGTCAACTAGAATTTAACAAAAAATTAGAACCAAAACCAAAACAACAAATGAAAAAACATCCTTTTTTCTATATTTGGTAAACTTGAATAAAGAAATCTATTGTGTGCAAAAGAATAAGTGGAAAAGCCTTCAAATTTCCTTCTTGGTTAGTTAGAGTAACAGCAGAAGCCTGATCATCCTGACCCCCCACTCTCAGTAGGTACCCAGCCTTACCTGACAGTGCTACACTGATTACAGAGAAATATCGGAGAGGAATTACAACAACCTCTGAGATATTGAACTAAAAAAGTCTCAGTAAAGTATGATATCCAAGAATGTTGCAGAGGTATATATTTTAAAAATCCCTCTAAATCTCCAGGCTAGCCCCAAAATGATAAGAATTCCACAGAAATAATAAAATCATTATTTCTCATTAGTGCAGGTATTTCGTCCTCTACATTTACTTAAATTTTTTTTTTGTTTTGTTTTTTCAACGTTTATTTATTTTTGGGACAGAGAGAGACAAAGCATGAACGGGGGAGGGGCAGAGAGAGAGGGAGACACAGAATCGGAAACAGGCTCCAGGCTCTGAACCATCAGCCCAGAGCCTGACGTGGGGCTCGAACTCATGGTCCGTGAGATCGTGACCTGGCTGAAGTCGGCCGCTTAACCGACTGCGCCACCCAGGTGCCCCTCGTCCTCTACATTTAGGAGTTAGGTCTCCATGACAGCATACATACATACGTTAATTGGGATTTTGTCTTCCTCTCAGGGTAATATTCCTGGATTAGGTAAAGGTAAAGGGCTCCCTTTGTTCTTTGGGTGTGCAGTTCCTACAAACTTGAGTGAAGGAGGGCATGTTGGGGTTTAGGGGACTGATGAATAACAACACTCTTGCTCACCCCCAAAACCCTGGGTGAGGAACAAATGAGAAAGTGTGTGCCTAAACTGGCATCCTTAGGACTTCCAGAGGGAAGTTGGTGGGGTATTTACAAGATGATAATTCTCTTCTTACAAAACTTGAAAACAAACAACAGCAAAGCTGTTGGAGTTCTGCAGCACTCTTTAAACAATTCTTGATAAAGTTTGCGAAGGCAAAAGATACTGGGAATCTTGTTTTTATGTTTATTTATTTATTTTGAGAGAGAGAGAGAGAGCATGAATGGGGGGAGAAGCAGAGAGGGAGGGAAAGAGAGAATCCCAAGCAGGCTCCACACTGTCAGCTTGGAGCCCAACCTGGGGCTCCATCCAACAAACCATGAGGTCATGACCTGAGCTGGAATCAAGAGTCAGACGCTTAACTGATTGAGCTACCCAGTTGCCCCAATACTGGGAATCTTAAAACCCAGATCCTATCTTACTCCTCTGGATCCAATACTATAGGGAACATGAAAAGGTATATTCCTCAAAAACTCACCTTGTGCCCTTAACTTGCAAGGAAGTGGAATATGTGTAGTCAGCCAAGGGGAGACCATCTGAACAGCTCCTTCTAGAGTGTAAATTCCATGGGGAGTGGGTGACTCACTCAAAATGGGAAGAATCACCAGGAGTAACAACTGTGCCTTTATCTGTTTGGGAGGAAGATGGGAAATAGCCCAGAGCAGGGTCACTCAGAGGTAGTGGGTTCCAAACACAAGCTGGGATTTTACATGAAGAAAAGAAGAAAGCAATAAGACAAAGACTTTTCAAGGTATAATGGCCCAAGAGAATAGCACAGTCAAAGCCCTTGCAAGTTTCTTCTGATCTCTACTGTAGATTAAGATTGTCAGTTTCAAATTCCTGAAGTTTTGCCTATTTAAACATCTATCCCTTATACTTCGGTCTCCAGGGATGACAGAGGAATGGTAGCAGGTCTTGGGAGTGGGGAGGTGGGGAGGATGAGGCTCGGGAAGATATTTGAATGCTGTTTCTTTCTGAAGATTAGATGTCTGCTGTTCCCTGACTTGGGAGAAAAACCTAAAAATCCATGACTATGCTGCAAATGAAGAGGCTAAACTAATTAGGGGAATAAATCCAAGTAGGGAGATTTAAAACATTATAAGAAGGAGAAGGAGGAGAAAAAAGGAGGAAGAGGAGGAGGAGGAGGAGGAGGAGGAGGAGAAGGAGACAGAGATGAAGAAGAAGAAAACAGAATCACTCCACCAATTATAGCTGATTCAGCCTCTGGCCAGCACACTATCTCCCCTTACATGATAGAAATTCAGAGTCTAGAACAGAAACTCTTAACATATAGACTTCAAAGAGAATCTACAAACGGGGCCCAGATGAGGAGGCATAGGAAGTCACTGAGAATTCATGCACACAGTATCCAGACCAGAGAAAGTCTGTGTGGATCTACAGCCATCAAATGAAAAGAAAAGAGGCAGCATCTATTAAAAATACCATAAGACAAAAAGGAAGAAAGAGAGAGAAATGATAGGGTAAGGATACCAAAATCCAGTATGAAGAAAGATATGCCACAGGAAATGAAAAATATTTTTGTTTGCAAATGCTAGGCACAGTCAAATTAACTAAAGGGAATATTAACTTTTGAAACAAGTCATCAAAGTGTTTAAACTCAAAAGGGTTTAAAAAGTAAATTGAAGGGGTGCCTGGGTGTCTCAGTTGGTTGACGTCTGACTCCTGATTTCAGCTCAGGTCTTGATCTCAGGGTCGTGAGTTCAAGCCCCCATTGGGCTCTGTGCTGGGCATGAAGCCTACTTTAAAAAAAAACGGAAGAGTAACTAAAATAATAGAGACAATTATGAAGAAAAATCTTGAAATTCTACTGGAAGAAGATAAAAAGAAGACTTAAATACATGGGAGGGCATATCTGTTTCCCAGACAGGAAGACTAAAGACATTTACTGTCACTAAACTATTCCATAAACTCAACAAAATCCATGAGTATGGTATTCAACAGGATTTGTAGGAATAAGCAAGTAAGAATATTCAGAAATAGTTGTAAAAGGGAAAAAAATGGTGTTGGTCTTGCTGGCAATAGCAGCTAATATGGTATTTGTCTTTCTCTGTCTTATTTCACTTAGTATAATGCCCAGTAGGTCCATCCATGTTGTTGCAAATGTCAAGATCTCATTCCTTTTAGTAGCTGAGTAAAATTCCATTGTGCGTGTGTGTGTGTGTGTGTGTGCACCACATTTTCTTTACCCATTCGTCCATAGATGGACAGTTAGGCTGGTTCATATCTTGGCAATTGTATATAATGCTGCAGTAAACATAGGGGTGCATAAATATTTTTGAATTAGAGTTTTTGTTTTCTCTGAGTAAATATTCAGTAGTGGAATTGCTGATTGTATGGTATTTCTAATTTATGGAGGAACCTCCACACTGTTTTCCACAGTGGTTGCACTTATTTGATATAGTTTTAAGGTGAGATTTTCAACACAAAAATGTCTGTAAAACAGAATGTAAATGTCTTACATTTTCAAAAAAGGAATCAAAACCACTTTAAATTGGAAAAAAAAGATACTATGTTTAAGACCATTCCTCCTTTACAAATCTTTATTTCCTTGTAATGTAAACATGATATATTTTTCTATGAAGTTTTCTGTATTCTACAGAAGGAAATTTGAATTACTGGAATTACATTTTTCACTCCGCTGGGTATTGTTTGCTTAGCAAGGGGGAAAAATGAGGAGATAAAGACAGTGCAAATTCATTAAATTCAGTTTCTAATCTTGTTATTATCATTACTTAAGTTATCTTTTTCTGTTGATGACCTCTTTAGCCAGAAACCTAAGAACATAATTTCTGTTGTTAAAATTCTAAAAGGTTCTCAAAAACAAGAAGAAAAAATCCCAACATTACTAGCTATCTCAAATCATCTTTTGGAATTTTTTTTTACTTATTCAGGATCTATTTCTTCAACGTTTATTTATTTTTGGGACAGAGAGAGACAGAGCATGAACGGGGGAGGGGCAGAGAGAGAGGGAGACACAGTATCGGAAACAGGCTCCAGGCTCTGAGCCATAAGCCCAGAGCCCGACGCGGGGCTCGAACTCACGGACCGCGAGATCGTGACCTGGCTGAAGTCGGACGCTTAACCGACTGCGCCACCCAGGCGCCCCCAGGATCTATTTCTTTAGGCTTAAAAATCTTATTCAAATGGAACAATTTTGGAGGAGGTTAGACATCTATGGATTGGAACAATTCTCCTGTAGTGAATGAACAGCAGCGTACTCAATTCCCTCTATTAAGGTTTTCCTAGAAGTGAGTGATTCCTGTCTACTTTCCATACCACCTGCCATGCCCCCTTCCATATCCATTTTGCTGTCTATGAGCTAAGGCTCAACCTTGGTTCCACCTGACCTGGGACACCCAGGAGCTATTGGAATCTTTTTGTTCAGAACACAGGCTATAACACAGGATTTGGAAGAGTAGCAAAAAGAGGCACAGGAAGAGAGGAAGAGAAATCCTTCCCACCATGAAAAGCAAAAACTAACTTGGAATTTTTATAATTTCTATATGGAAACCAGATAGGAAAGAAACGGAGAAACATGAGATCATAGAATTATAAAGCTAGAATAGCATCTCAAAGGCTATCTCATGCAGGTTAATCCTCTTACTTATGAATAAGGAAACTGAACCCCCAAGAGTTGACTTGCCCAAGGGACCATATATTTGGATACTAGCTAAAACAGAAGTACTGATTTTTTTTTTTAAATGAAAGTTTGTTTATTTATTTATTTATTTATTTAGAGAGAGAGCGAGCGAGCATGAGCAGAGGAGAGGTGGAGAGAGGGAGAGAGAGAATCCCAAGCAGCCTCCACACTGTCAGTGCAGAGCCTGGTCCGGGGCTCGAACTCACAAACTGTGAAATCATGACCTCAGCTGAAATCAAGAATTGGATGCTTAACCAACTGAGCTACCCAGGTGCCTCCAGAAGTACTGATTTTTTTAAAAAGTTGGCTCTTTTCTTCTGGGAAGAATAAGAAACAGTAAGTTAGAAGTGGAGATCATTCTTAAGCAATTAGAATGGAAAAAGAGAATTCTGAAGCAATTCACGTGGTTTTTTTTTGTCCCTTTTTAAAAAAAAAATTATGACTCTCTGAAGACCTTGATGGTAACAGGATAGAAATAGAATATAGTAAAACCAAAGCATAGGAGAAGGGTAAGGAAACTGTTTGGGAAGGTCAGTCCTCCTTCCCCCTTCTCTATCAGTCTCTATATTGTGTACACACTTTTGCAACCATCAATCCCCATACTGCCTCACCCCAATCATACAGGGGAGGCTTGCATGGGGAGTGGGCCCTAGATTGTACAATCAGGCAGATTTCTGTGCTTCCCAGCCTAATTTATGACTTCTCAATCTATTTAAAACAATCTGGGGATGCCTTAATTTACATATATTACATAAAATGCACTATTAGGAGCATGGAATGACACAGTCATACTGTGTAAGTTAATCCCAGTTCTTCCATGCATCAACTGCGTGACATCACTCAAGCTACTAAAACTCTGTGCCTCAGTTTCCTCATTTGTTAAATGGAGATGATCACAGTTGTAGCCACCACATAGGCTTGTTAGTAAGCATGCAATAATGATCACACTGAGTGTGTGAAATGACCCCTAAGGTGAGTTAGAAGGCTCCCTGTAGGCGAAGCAGTGAGAAGGCTAAGGTGAGACGCTTTGGTTCAGCCTCCTTTCTCCGAATTCTACTTCATTTATTATCATTCAAAACTGACTCTGAGTGAGAAGATGGACTGGCTCACACAGCAGCCAGCGTCCTGTAAAGTGCCCCGGACGTAGCCAGGAAACACTACTTCCAGTTCCAACTAAGTTGCTGGATAGCCCTGAGCAACCTTCTTGAACTTCCTCGTTTTCACTCCATTTGCCTTCATTTGTCAAACGGCCATATGGAATAACACCCACCTTATGGACAATCCACACGGAAGGGCAAAAATTAGCCAGTATATGATGATTTATAGAAACGAAGTTAAGATTACTATCCTATGAGATAGTTCTCTGATTCTTAGTTTTGACTACCCCATGGGAACAAAAGAACTTGAAAACAGGAGCATATGAAAACAAGAGCTTTTCCTGAGGTTACCTGATGATACTCAGCCAGCTGTTTGAGGAAGAAAAAGGTGGAAGAAAGACAGCATCCTCAGTGTCTGATCATCTATATACACCTGTATATAGATGTATATACAGTGGTATATACACCTGTATACAGGTATACACCTGTATATACATCTATATACACTGGTATATATTAGCATACAAAACCATTACCACAGTCAAGAGAATGAATATATCCATCACCCTCAGAAGTCCCCTATCTCTTTGAAATTCCTTCTTGACTCCAGGGAAGTGCTGATCTACTTTCTGTTGCTATATATTAGCTTGCAATTTCTAAAATTTTATATAAATGGAATCAGATTTTATGTATTACTTTTTTAAGTTGTTTTTTTTTAATGTTTATTCATTTTTGAGAGAGAGAGTGACAGAGCATGAATGGGAGAGGGGCAGAGAGAGAGGGAGACACAGAATCCAAAGCAGGCTTCAGGCTCTGAGCTGTCAGCACAGAGTCCAACGCGGGGCTTGAGCTCACTAACCATAAGATCGTGACCTGAGCTGAAGTTGGACATTTAACTGACTGAGCCACCCAGGTGCCCCTACGTATTACTTTTTTTGTCTGGCTTCTTTCGTAAAGTATAATTACATTAAGACTCATCCACGTTGTGTATATCAGTAATTTACTCTTTTTTCAAAACTGTGTTCCTATTTTGTTAAGCCATTTTGTTTATCCATTCGCCTATTGATGTTTATTTGAGTTATTTCCAGTTTTTGGTTATTATAAATAAAACTGCCATAAACACTTGTGTAAACGTCTTTTTATGGACATATGTTTTTATTTCTCTTGGGTAAATACCAAGAAGTGGAATGGTTGAGTCACATGATAGATGTATGTTTAACTGTTTAAGAAACAGTCCAACTCTTTTCCTAAGAGGTTGTACCATTTTACCTTTCTACCAGAAGACTATGAGAGCTCAGGCTTCTCCAGATCCTAGCCAATACTTGGTATGGTCAATCTTTTTAACTTTAGTCATTCTAGTAGATCATAGTGATAACTCATTGTGGTTTTAATTTGCATTTCCATAATAATTAAAGATATTGAACCTCCATGTATTTGTGCCCTTCCCAGATTTTTTCTTGTGGTTGATCTAGTTTCATAGCATTGTGGTAAAAAAAGACATATGGTAGGTCTGATCTTTTTGAACTTGTCGAGACTTGTTTTGTGGCTTATTAAGTGATCTATTCTGGAAAATGTTCTTGAAAAGAATGTGTATTCTGCTGTTTTAGGATGGAATGTTCTTAATATATCTGTTAAATCCATTTGGTCCAGTGTGCTGTTCAAAGCCTCTGTTTCCTTGTTGATTTTCTGTTTGGGTGATCTATCCATTGATATAAGTGGGGTGTTGAAGTCTCCTACTATTATTGTATTATTAATGATTCGTTCTTTTATGTTTGTTATTAACTGCTTCATGTATATGGGTGCTTTCATGTTGGGTGCATAAATATTTACAATTGTTACAGCTTTTAGTTGGATTGTCCCCTTTATGATTATATAGTGTCCTTCTTTGTCTCTTGTTACAGTCTTTGTTTTAAAGTCTATCTTGTCTAATATAAGCATTGCTACCCTGGCTCTCGTTTCACATCCATTTGCATGATGAATGATTCTTCATCCCTCACTTTGTATCTGCAGGTGTCTTTAGGTCTGAAACGAGTCTCTTGGAGGCAGCATATAGATGTGTCTTGCTTTTTTATTCATTCTGTCACCCTATGCCTTTTGATTAGAGCATTTAGTGCATTTACACTCAAAGTAATTATTGATACATATGTACTTACTGTAATTTTGTTACTTGCTTTGTGGTTCTGTGGTTGTTTTTGTAGTTCTCTAATCCTTTCTTCCCTTGCTCTCTTCTCTCATGGTTTGCTGACTTTATTTAGTGATATACTTGGATTTCTTTCTCTTTATTCTTTGCATATCCATCAAATCTTTTTGATTTGTAGCTACCATTAGGTTTGTCTTTTCTGTGCTTATTGGTTCTTTGCGTATCTTGACTAGAAAATGTCTACTCAAGTCCTTTGTCTATTTTTAAATTGATTTATTATTTTTTTAATGTTTTTATTTTATTTTTGAGAGACAGAGCTCAAACAAGCAGGGGAGGGGCAGAGAGAAGAAGACAGAGGATCCGAAGTGGGCTCCACGCTGGCAGCAGAGAGGGGGTGATATCATGACATGAGCCGAAGTTGGATGCCTAACCTACTGAGCCACCCAGGCGCCCCCAGCTTAATTTTTTACTGAGGTTTAAGATTTCTTTATACATTCTAGACATAAATTTCTTGTCAGATATATGATTTGCAATTATTTTCTACCACTCTGTGGTTGTTTTTTCATTTCCTCATTCAAAAGTTTTATAATTTTGATGAAATATAATTTATCTTTTTTTCTTTTGTTGCTTATGCTATTCGCATCATATCTAAGAAAATACCTCCTAATCCAAGGTTACAAAGATGTTTCTTCTAAGACTCCTATCGTTTTAGATTTTACATTTAGGTTTATGGTCTATTTTAAGTCGATTTTTGTATATGTGTATATGACATATGGATTAAAGTTCTAGCACCATTTGTTGAAAAGATTATTCCTTCTCCACTGAACGGCCTTTGTACCTTGTCAAAAATCAGTTGTCCATGTATGTGTGGATCTCTTTATAAGCTCTCTATTCTGTTTCGTCGATCCATTTGTCTGTCTTGATTTCTGCAGTTTTATAAGAAGCCTTGAAATTGAGTAGTGTTAGCCCTCCAACTTTGTTCTTTTCCAAAACTGTTTTGGCTGCTCTAGGTATTTTGCATTTCCATATGAATTTTAGAATCAGTTTGTCAGCTTCTATCAAAAAGCCTGCTGAGATTTTGACAGAGATCATGCTGAATGTATAGATCAATTTGGAGAGAAGTGACATCTTAACAATCATGCGTTTTCTGAGCCATGAATACAGCGTATCTCTTAATTTATTTACGTCCTCTTTAATTTATCTCAGCAGTATTTTATAGTTCCAGTGATGGTGCTTCTATGTCTCTTGTTCAGTTTATCTCTGAGTACTTTACATTTTTTGTCTTCATAAAATAGAAATTAGGTTTTAGAACCATTTTAGAGTAACAGAAGAATTGAAAAGATGGTCCAAAGTGTTTCCATATATCCCACACCCAGTTTCCCCTACGTTAACACCTTACACTAGCAGACTACATTTGTTACAATTAATGAACCAGTGTGGACAGAGTATTATTAACTGAAGTCCATACTTCATATTACCTTAGGTTTTGTTTGTTTGTTTGTTTAATGTCTTTCTGTTCCAGGATCCTACCCAGGAGACCATATTATATTTACTTGTCTCATCTCCTTAGGCTCTTCCTGACTGTGATAGTTCCTCAGACTTTCCTTGTTTTTTTTTGTTTTTTTTTGTTTTTATTTTGTTTTTATTTTTATTTTTGGGACAGAGAGAGAGACAGAGCATGAACGGGGGAGGGGCAGAGAGAGAGAGAGAGACACAGAATCGGAAACAGGCTCCAGGCTCTGAGCCATCAGCCCAGAGCCTGACGCGGGGCTCGAACTCACGGACTGCGAGATCGTGACCTGGCTGAAGTCGGACGCTTAACCGACTGCGCCACCCAGGCGCCCCAGACTTTCCTTGTTTTTGATCACCTTGACAGTTAGGAGAAGTACTGGCCAGATATTTTACAGAATGCCCTTGGGGATTTGTCTGATGGTGTTCTCACGATTAGGCTGGGGTTATGTGTTTTGGGGGGAAAGACCATAGAGGTAAAGTTCCATTTCACATATAATATCAAGGGTATATACTGTCCACATGATTCGTTACTCTTGATGCGGACCCTGATCACCTGACCACGGTAGAGTGTATCGGGTTTCATCACTGTAAAGTTACGAGTCTTTCCTCCCTTTCCATACAGTACTCTTTGGAAAGAAGACACTATGCATAAGCCAGACTTAAGGTGCAGGGGGTTATGCCCCCTGACCTTGAGGGTAGAATGCTGACATAAATTATTCGGAATTCTTCTTTTTTAGAAAAGGTTTATTTATTTTGAGATAGAGTGAGAACAGGAACAGGGGAGATAGGCAGAGGGGGGGAAGAGAGACAGGGAGGGAGAGAGAGAGGGGAGACAAGTGGGGGAGAGAGAGGGAGAGAGAGAGGAAGGGAGGGGAGTGGGGAGAGAGAGAGAGAGAGAGAGAGAGAGAGAGAGAGAATATCACAAGCAGGCTCCATGGTCAGCTCAGAGCCTGTGAGATCATGACCTGGGCCAAATCAAGAGCTGGATGTTGAACTGACTGGAATGAGCCACCCAGGTGCCCCTATTTGGATTTCTTCTGCATGGGGATTTGTTTCTTCTTTCCCATTTTTTTATTGAAACATCTATTTACATCAGGATGTACTCAAGGATATTTACTTTATACTTTGAATTAAAATCCAATACTATTTTTGTTGGTCAAGTTGTTCCAGCTTTGGCCATTCAGAAATCTTTCAGTTGGCTACTATATCTCTTTGAAATACTTCTATCAACGTGTGTGTGTGTGTGTGTGTGTGTGTGTGTGTGTGTGTTTTCATACTTCCTTGCTTTATGGTATTATAAGACGCTCCAGAATCATCTTGTCTATATCCTGTGCCCAACCCAGAATCAGCCATTTCTCCAAGGAGCCATGGGTCCTTTTATTAAGAAATGGCATCAGAATCTAAGATCAATGTGGGCACTGAATGTAGTTGTTGTTACTGGGTTGTTCCCGTTACTGCTTCCAGGCCTTCTCAGCTGAAGAAAATATTGTGCATACATTCACTGGTGTATACAACCTGCATACATTTATATATGTAGCCCTATGATCTACATAAAGCTAAACATAATTCATATTGATATTTCAAACTATAATCCATTACCACTTGGACCTCTCTAGGCTGCTCCCTTGATTATCTGTAATTTCTCACTCCACAGTGAGAAACCAAATCCCACTGCCCATTTACTCATAGTTCACTTCCAGTGCACATGTACAGCAATACCAGAATTGTTAACTGTACCTCTACTAGAAATGCCTTCATCAACTAGAGTGCACTGCTTATGTGCGGTTTCTTTTGCTTTTAGCTTTACACACTCACTCCTTTCCAAAGTTGCTTAGGTTAGCACCTTTCACCCATTTCCTTCAGTGAGGTCCTTTCACACATTTGTAAAACAGATTCTTTTATCAGTCTTCTTTCCACCCTAGGATGCAGGACCTCTCAAATGATTGTTTTTTATTATTTTTAATTTTTTTTTAAGTTTATTTTTAAGAGACAGAGAGAGAGAGACAGAGAATGAGCAGGGGAGGGGCAAAGAGAGAGAGGGGCAAAGAATACGAAGCAGGCTCTGCACTAACAGAAGAGAGCCTGATGGAGGGCTTGAACTCATGAACTGGGCGATTATGACCTGGGCCAAAGTCGGATGTTTAACCACTGAGCCACCCAGGTGCCCCTCAAATGATTGTTTTTTTTTTAAATTCAAATACATTAAATTTCACTCTTTGTGCTGTAAATATCTATGAGTTTTCACAAATGCATAACATCATGTATCTCCCCATACATCATTATGGCATCATACAAAATCATTTCACCACCCTGAAAAAACCCTGCACTTCACCTAGTGAATGCTTTCTCCTTAGAGACCATTGACCTTTTTGCTGTCTGTGTAATTTTGTCTTAGAATATCATACCGTGGGAGTTACAGAGTAGGTAGGCTTTTTCAGAGTGGGCTTCTTTCACTTAGCAGTACACATCTAAGGCTCCTCCAGGTCGTTTTGGGACTTAATAACTCATTAAACAAAATCACTAAATAAAATTCCATTGTGTGGACGTATCTCAGTTTGTTTATTCATTCCCACATTGAAAGACATCTTAGTTGCTTCTAGTTTGGGGGAATTATGAATAAAGATGCTATAAACATGTCAGGTTTTGTGTGGACATATGTTTTCAAAATACTTGCATAAATACCTTAGGAGAGCAATTGCTGTATCATATGGTAAAGGCAAGCCTAGCTGTGTAGGAAGCTGACAAACCATCTTTCAAAGTGTCTATACCACACTTTCAGAGTGCATTCCCTCCAGCAGTGAATGGGAGCCCCTGTTGCTCTGCATCTTTGTCAACATTTGGTGTCGTCAGACTTGGGGATTTTAGTCTTTCTAATAGGTGTGACCTAGTATTACACTATTGGTTTAATATGCAATTCCCTAGTGGCAAATGATGTGGAACATCTTTTCATATGCTTATTTGCCATTTTTTTGGTAAGGTATCTATTAGATCTTTTGCCCACTTTTTAACTGGGGTGTTTTTTGCCCCTACTGTTGAGTGTTGAGATGTCTTTATGTATTTGGGATACAAGACCTTTCTTTATGTTTTATACATATATATATGGTTTATACCTTTCTATATGTTTTTCCTAGCTTGTTATTTGTCTTTTCATTTTCTTAACAATTTCTTTGTCAAGGCAGAAATTTTTAATTTTAGTAAAGTCCAATGTAACAATTTTTTTTCAAAGAATGGACTGGGAGGTATTCCTTACTCTTCAGTTCTCTAGAATAGTTTGAGGACAATTGGCATTACTTCTCCTTAAATGTTTGGTAGAAATCATTTGGGCTTGTTATTTGCTAATTTTTTTGTTTATTTTTTTGGTGGTTAACTTGATATTTCCAACTATAATCCATTATCATCATTCAGATGATCTATTTCTTTTGAGTAAGCTTTGGTAAATGTGTCTTTCAAGGAATTTGTCCATTTAATCAAGTTGTTGAATTTGTTGGCACAAAGATGTTCACAACACTCCCTTGTTATCCTGTGGTGTGGCTCCATCCCATTCCCTCCCCTCTGGGACTCTGTCCTGCCGCTGGCCCCCTGCATTCTCAGCTCCCCATTCCCCACCCCCCTCCCACCCCAGAGTTCACCACGCTCTGTCTGGCTTCCTCCCACATGCACGCAAGGCCTGCACCTGCTTGGAAATGCACTCAACACAATCCAATGGTTCACCTCACTTTTCCCTCACCTTTGCCGGTCACTGGTTTTCATTCCTTGATACCCAGTGCTTTGAAAACTGCTATTGCATATATATTTTTTGGTCTGTTTTGTGGTTTTTTTTTTTTTTTTTTTTTTTGGTTGCCTCAGCTAGGAAGATAAATCTGGTCCTTTTTACTCCATCTTGGTCAGAAGCAGAAGTCCAGAAGTCTTACTCCGTTTTTAAGGCCTTAAAAAAATAGTCCCCTCTTTAACATCACGTTGCTTGTATTTCCCCAAATAAAGCTGACTTCTTCCAGTGTCTCTGCCAAGAGTTTTCACAAGCTAGTGTTTTCAGAATCGCCCAGGAAGCTCAATAGAAATGCATATCGCGGTGTCCCACTCCAAAAAATTCAGTTTGTGTAGTTCTGGGTTTGTCGATAATACATCCCTGAGTGTTCTGATAATAGTGGTCCGAGGAGCACACTTTCGGAAACATGCAACTATTTTACATACTATTTCCTCCGACTAGAATTCCTGTCTTACTTTTTAAGTCAGCCTGTCTTCTGGAAAATCTTCATCAGCCCCTTCGGGCTGAGTTAATTACCGCCTCCTTTGTGTTCACATACCACTTAAAAAACACTCACACCATCTTTATATCTATACTTGCATAGTGCATTAGAGTTACTTGTATGTTTATCTCCATCACTAGATTATGAACTCCCTAAGGTCTAAAACGTGGCCTGGCACATAAGTGATACTGGCCAATTTATCTTTTTGCACTGTGTAAACAAATGATTGGGCAAGAAGGACGAAGACTTCCAATAGTTCCACATTCAGACCCTGAGCTCCATCTGCCCACAGAGTTCGCCCAGATCCCAGCTCCCAAACTCACACCCGAATAGCCTCTGATGCTTGTTAAAGCACAGAGTCCTGGGCTTTAGAGTCTGTGGACTATTCAGTCTGGCTCTGGGGCCAATGTTGAGACTTGTTTGGGATGTATAAGGCAATCGTTTCAAAACTTGGCTGTTAATCAGAATCACATGTGGGGCTTGCAACACCACATATTCTGGGGTCCCATCTCCAAAGATTTGGACCAACTCACTGCGGGGTAGAGACCAGGAAGTCGTGTTTTTAAAGTCCCGGGTGATTGTTATGATTAATCAGCTAGTTTTGAGAACTACTGGTTTACAGCATTTCTGATCCAGAAACACAGGTCAAAACCAAAACTAACCTCAGGAAAAAGCGTTCACATGACTAGTTCGCAGCCCCAGGGTGTCTGATTCAGAAGTTTCAGGATAAACTCCTGTGTATATGACTTTGCTATTCACTCCTGGTTGAGGAATTTTAAAAGTCGATGAATACTGGTAAGAAAGGAAGGTTTGGTTTCTTTCCCTTCCTTCGAAATTAATCTTATGTAAACCACTTGATTCTGGGCTTGGTTGCCCCTCCCCCCACTTCTCTTAAGGCTAGCCTGGCAGGGTTGAAAGGCTCAATAGCTTCCTTCATTCTCCTTTCCTCACATCTTGAGGGGTTTTGCTCTCCATTGTTTAGTTTCTGGGGCCTGTGTCTAGGAACTGCTCAGTAATTGTTTTGAATTAAACTGCCATTATTTGGTTATAAGGGGGGAGAGGAACTGGCATTGCAAAAAGAGGTTGTCTCCCCCTCACCCCCTTCCTCCACCAGGAGTTTTTCTTTCACCCTCATCAAGATTAAGTAGGCTCTTCCAATTTTCAACTACCACCATCTTCAAAGCACTCAGAGGTGCCATGGCAGAGCAAGGAGAGAAGACTGGTGGTCCTGACAGTGGCGGGCAGTGGGGTGGAGGGGAGGGGGCCGAGAGGCCAAAAAACCTGAGGCATGCATGTGAACTTCAGGAAAGCTTATTTAACCCGAGTCACAAACTTGTTCAGGTCTGCTTTGCTGTAACACAAGACTGGTGTAATCGGGCTCCCTCTGGGTGTCAAGGAATAGAGGTAAAATATGGAAGAAAATGGTTTGATTCTCTCCTTCTCTTTTGCTGGGACACCCCTTTGCCTCTGCCTTTGGGCAGCTCCGTGCACCACTTTCTGCTTGGCTCTGATGTCTTGACCACGGACCAGACCATGTTTTGCTTCAGCGGAGTTATTTACCCTCAGTATACATGGATAGCCCTGACAGCTTAACAGCTAAGGACTGCGTGTTTCTTTGGGAAAGGTGGTCATTTTGAAAAGTTTGCCAAGTGCTCCGAGAAGGGGAGGAAGATGCCTCCGGCTACACTCACAAGGAGTCTGACTATAGGTCATTGTCCCGACTCAGTGGGTAAGAACTATGGACCTGGGCCCGGGTCAGTGTCCCCCTTTAGTAAAATGAATCTTAAGTGAAGCATACTCACCTGCACAGGCAGTTTTTAATCTTTCTGTGCTCCCCTTGCTAACCAGAACTGTGACACTCAGGGACAAGCAAGTTGCTTGTGGTGAGCTTCTTCAAGCTAGCAGGTTTCGAGCTGTTTGCATGTCATGTAACAATTCATCAGCTGGGTTTTTTAAAGTACTCGTAAAGTGCCAAAATACCACTGAAGCGAGTGGAAAAGTGTTCAGATAGGGCCATTCTGAAATAAGCTTTCTGCATAGTTTTGTCTACAAGAGGGCCCTTGTTCAAAAGGCCTGAAAAATAACTGCAATGAAAGACGTTACTTTGCACTGATACCGAGATGCAGGATACAGTCACATTAACTGGCTCCTTCCCCAGTAAGTCTCCCTCCTGGGAAGCTGTATTATTGGAAAGTGGCAGTTATCAAGAGGACACTTTTGTCAATTTTAGTGGATTGGATGCTCAGCTTCAAATTAGCGGAGGGCTTTTTTTTTTTTTTTCCTTTTTTCATTTAAATGTCCTTGTTTCTTGAAACACTAATAGTGGGAAAGGACAGTAAGTGATTGCACATGGAAAATGAAAATGCTCACTAATATAAGCATGAAAGGTTGGGGGGGGTTCACATAATTATGCTTAAGTAAGTGGTCTCTAGCTTTCCACTCTGAGTTCAGGTTACATTCCTTTGCACTTCAGAACTTTAGTTCAGATTGCATGTCTACCTTGTACCAAACGGGTATGGCCAGTATTACTGAAGGAAATATTTCCTAGGAGGAAAATGCAAAGGTTTGTTTATTGTTAAAATGAGCAGTGTCTTTGTTTCTTCGAAAAAAACATAAATCATACTGTAAAACAGTATTCTTAGGAAAAACCAAGTCAAATTTCCTTCTAGAGAACCTTCAGATTGGCTCTGTAACTGGAAAATTGCAAGGATGTAACACCTTTGTTTATCTGCTTTTTGCCGTCAGAAAGTGTGGCTTTCCATGCTGAAGTCTTGAATGCATTTGCCTGGTCGATGACGCTGGGAACTTCATGGGCATTCTGTATGTTTATGTAACTCAGACTTGGGGCTGGGCATATACATTTCCATGTGGAAACATTTACATTTCCGAGGGACTATTTTAAGGACGCCATACGTATTTGGGGTCTCAGTGTACAGACTCAGATGACCAAATCTGCAATTGAAACTATAAATTTTGCTTTCAGAAATTATGACTTATTTTTAAAAAACAAATACGGTGGCAAACCAAAGTTCATTTTAATATTTCTTATTTCTATAAAACGACAAAGTGGCCGCATCTCCTAAATATAGGTATCTGCCTGTCTCTAAACGTCTATCGACCCCCCTGATCCATCAGTCCTCCCTGACAAATGCCGATAGCCCCACAAGTGTGACTGACAGAATTAAATACCATCTCTCCAAGGACTGATCAAGAAGTATAATAATGGCATGATATTCATATTTTTTCTTTACCTGTAACTTCATTGAATATAAATACTGAACAGTGATACAAGTAATAGTAATTTTGGGGATTTAATATGGCATTTTCCATCAATAAAGTATTTTATCGCCATCAGATAGTTAACCTCCTAACACCACTGTGAACCAATTAGTTTAGTCGGGTTCATATCCTATATTGGTCGAAAGGAATTTTCCTATTATGTCTGTTGTACAGTCGGGAAAAGGACTGAAATATTGCTCAGTGAGTAAATGCACAAATTTAATACAAAGGCAATACTTAACTCTGCAGTCCCCATGTGACCTCTTTAATTGAATAGTACGTTAAATTGAAAGTGTATTCTATTTGCAGAAAGCCTTATTTTGAAGGCTTAATATTTCTCTCCCGGCACTTAATTAGCTGTGTAACTTTTAGTGAATCACTGGAGACTTTTATCCTCAGTTTCCCCATCTGTAAAATGGTGATAATAATATATCTTACCTACTTTCCTAGTGCTGTAAAGAGATCAAATAAGAGTATATAGGAAGGGGCTTTACCACTGAATCTTAATAATTATTATAAAAATCTGGCTGAAAGGGGAGAGTGCTTATTCTTTCCTCATAATTGCTTTAACATTCTTTGGCTCAGGGTTTTCTAGCCTTTAGCTACTCACAAATCGCTTTCACGATTATTGCCATATCTTTTGCCTCCCTGTGCTATTATTTGCATAATTTTTAAAAAAGCTTCTTTAAATATAAATACATGTGTTTTAAAAGGGAGTTTTCTGTCATTATCATAAATGGGACTGTGATACTACTGCTATGAACAGAAGGTAACAGTAAACATAAATAAAATAAAAACCAAGTAGTAATGTGGTTCTAGGTTAACACTCAGTTTTATGTGCATTGTGCTTTGAGAAGCACTGACTTGGGTGGTGGTGATGGTACTTGTTGAAGCTTTGATCACAGAAGGGCGGATTCTGAGTGGGGCAGACAAATGGCCCTGAACCTCAGGCTTAGTCTTGCCTGCCTTGGTCTTTCCAGGCCAGATTGCCTGGCCCTAAGGGTGACAAATTGGAAGCCGAGAGGTTGTGACACCAGGGGAGTTGGAAGGGAGAGGTCGATGGCCAATTAGACTCTTCTCTTTCCTTATACATAAGGGATATTTTTGTGGCGTCTGCTCAATTGGAATGTGTGACTAACTGCCAAAGAGGGTCACAGGAGTAAAATAAGAGACGCCGTTAATGCTTAGCCAATAAATAGAGCATTTTATTGGATCTGTGTCTGTGAGGAGACCTGCACTCTGTTTTGAAAAACAGGGGCAGATTTGCTATTCTCTGTGTTGTAAAAAGTAAAAGATTTGCCTGATTTCCAAAGTGCTGCTTTTAAAATAGAGAGAATGCAGATTCATCTTTAAGCTACTCAGCCACTGTGCATCTGTTTTTACACGGAGTCAACTTAAGATGTATACTTTCCACTGAGGTTTCCAACTTAGAACATCATGGGGGGTGGAAATAAAGCCTTTCTTCCTGTCCTCCTCCTCCTGCCATTTAGTTGGAGTATGCACAGAAAACATAAATATATTAGTCCAATTGAACATACATAAAAAAAGGAAATCTGCCATAACATCACATAAAAAATTATAATATATATACGTATATGTTTAATCTGTAAGCTTTTGCACCATTCCCCAGTTTCAAAGGGCTTGGAAAATTCCAAAGTTACTTGAATCTCAGATTGAGATAGCACAATTCTTTCAAAGAGTTAAAAATGCTTTCATATGTTATGTAATTGTGTTTACCGTTCCACAGACATAGAGAAAAGATGCTATAATTCTTGCTAAAAATAGATACTGCAACCCCACTTTAAGAACAGATAAAACTGAGGTCCAGAGAGGTAACATCATATTTCCCGGAGTTAGTGTGGATTAGAACATGAGGTTTGGTTCATCAGAAGTTAAATTTTTATTTCAAAATGATCGTTCCTTGCATAGGGTTGTCTACCCTTCTGTTGATAATCATAGACCCTCTGAGCTCTTGATCACTCTGCTATCTCTCTTGTTAAGATTTCAACAGCTTGTACTCATCTGAGCTAGGATTTTAATACATTTCTACACCCACATCGTTCTGTATTCAGTGAAGAGACTTCCTAGAAATAATTCTAATGATAATAAAGATTTCCGTGTCAGTGCTAACAATATCAGATATTTCAAACTTTAAGAGATGGTCATGTTTTGCAATTTGCCATCCTCAAACTCGTGTGATATTTCTCCCAAATACATACAGACTTTTGCAGATTGTACAGGCTCATCAGGGGAAGTGATAGGAGTCCAAAGGTAGCTCTAATGACAAATGGGACCCTCCTGCAAACGTTCATACGTGCGATATGTATATTTGAAGGGCTATTGATTCTCTTCAATTTTCTTTATTAACTCTTGAAAATGTAGCTTGCTCAAATAATTGTATTCAAGCATAGTTGGATGCAGTTACATGTTATAAAAGAACTGAAAGTCTTGAATTTCCAGCACTTTCATTACTTTCTTCAAGCCATTTTAAAAGGAAATTAATAATG
The DNA here is from genome assembly GCF_016509475.1 of Prionailurus bengalensis. Taxonomy (NCBI): domain Eukaryota; kingdom Metazoa; phylum Chordata; class Mammalia; order Carnivora; family Felidae; genus Prionailurus; species Prionailurus bengalensis. The sequence goes on along the minus strand of NC_057354.1, from coordinate 84,015,047 downwards.
TGCTTAAAGTTCTGTTTCACTGTGCGTAGACTACAAACCCATGAGCGTCCATTATTAGTACACATTAAAAATTCATTGATGAAAGTTTGAAATTCCTTAAAATCATTTGAAATGCCAACAGGCAATTCTCCATTTCATTGCCATCGATTATAAGAATTCTAAAAATTATTTCCTTGACATCTGCCTGCCTAAAATTACATCCCTTGGACTCAAGAAGCACAGATTAATTATTCTTGTTTTCAGGGCTGGAGCTGCAAATGGTTTGAAAAGAAATTGGCCCAATGTACTAGGCACATTACTAATTCAGAAGTGGAATAAAAATCAGTCTCCACATTATGAAAACAAATCCATAAGCACAGGGAACATCAATTTCAGGCTTTCTTTGCTAGTTATATTTAGCTCCTTTTCTTTCTGCTGTTATCACATGCAAGCATATCCTGGCTTGACTGAAATCTATTTTGCTCTCCTAACGAACTTATATAGCATCTCTCCATAAGACGTTATTTCTCTTGTATTCAGACACGTCTCTGAGGCCACATAAAACCACAAGACAATGGAAATGATATACTTTGTAAGGTCTGACTGTTGTTATTCATGACTGAATTAAGAAATATACTGGAGCTAAAACCACATATAACAATTCACAGAGAAATGTTTAGATAAAAGTGAGCAAAACAGAAATCATAAAAAAAATTACGAAGTCTTACTAGTAATATAGCCTCAGTCTTCATGAAAACAAACACAATTAAGGCAATGAGTAAGCGAAGAGAAAAGAGCACTAGCTATATTTTAAGAACACAAATTTTATGGAGTTGCTCTTCTTTAGGCGAAAAGCTTGAAATGATTCCCAGTTTATCATCCAAATTTTTAAGACTGTGATTGATTTCATTGTTTAAATTCAGCTTTATTGCTTCACAAAAATTCTCACAAATGATCTTGTAGACTCCTTTCCTTCTAAGGTAATATGCTAATTAATTTCAATTAAATATATGTAAAAGAAGATATATTTTGAAAAACGCATCTTCCCTGCCATTTGTTAATATATCGAAAAAGTGTAAACCTTGAAACAGTTAGCATAGAAAATATTCATTTTTGGTAATTTCTCAAGGGGGCAATTTATTAAATGAAAGGCTTTTAACATTAGCTAAAAGCAGCCCTGTAAATCATGGGTGTCATCAAACTGCTTCATCACTTCATTAATTTAAAAGATTATTATATGCGTAACTGACATAATTTTGAACAATGTTACATGGTTAATTTATTAATGTAGAAAAGCAGAAATGACACGCTAACTTGATTTATTTTTGTAATTGTATAATTTTAGAACTTTTGCCTATGACTTTCACTAACGGAAGAAATGATTCAGTGTTTCACTGCTAATTTTATCGAGGTTTCTTCCCTGCTAATGCTTTGCCAGTAGAAATGTCTTCTGGTCACTTAATTTTAAAATACATTTCTAAGAGTGCAAGACAAAACCATTAAAAAAAAAAAAAAAAAAAAAAAAAACCTCTTCTTTCCAAAGTCCAGTGGTCAAATATAGGATGTGTACCTTTCCACAAGGATAATTATGAGTTTCTAATTTTAAAAGATGTGTTTTGAGCTTTTAGGGAAATGTCGTATTATGAAAATAGTATTGTTTCAATTATGTCCGTTTGTAAATTATTTCTGCCTTATATTTTATAATAATCTTTTTTTTCTAAACACCTATGTATTTATGAAAATCACCTCAGAGACATGTATTGTAATGATCAGAATAAATAATTCTTGAATGATTCCTGGTCTTTTGTTACTGGAGTTGGTAAACCTTCTTAGGTGTTTTGTGAAAGGCTAAGGAAGTAAGAGAAGTTGCCGGGTTAACTTTTATCTACGTCTGTTTTTGATCATGCCAGAGAAAAAGGACCACCCCCCCCACCCCCGTTTGATTCCAAACTTGAGGCAAGTAATATATATGTACCATCTCTTCCTTTTCTTCCCTTTTTGTAGTTATTAAACAACAACTGAGATAATTTATATAAAATTGACTATTATTGTTTGCAATAATAAAAATATTTTGAAATATGAACTTGCAAAACATTCGACTGCATTCTTTTCCTTTAAGCTTATCTTAGTCACAGTGCAGCAAAAATGCAAGTCTTAGAGAATCTTCCGCCTAGTGTTAAATTTCTAGTCTTTTTAAGCTACAAAATAGAGATCAGGACGGAGGTCATAAAACCTGTATTTCAACTATAGAGCACTGAATTTCCCAAGCGAAACACACCCATCAACTTAATTCATAGACATAATCAAATTAGTGACCATAGGGAATGCTCCACATCTCTTACTGTTTTAAGTGCATACACAAAACTGGGGGGAGAAAGCTGTGAAAATGCACAATTTGCACATTCTGTTTATTTAGGTACATATAATAAATTCTACCTTAAAGTCTTTTATTTGGCAAGTTTCTAAAATTATAGTGAAATCTCATTTCTCTGTTATGAAATCTCAGTTTGCTACTACCTGCTCAAGAAGGATTATATACAATATAGTTGTAGGTAGAAATTTCCAAGGGCATATGATTGAAAATAAAAGTCCTAGATAGTATTTAAAGCAGTCTAATTTAGCTACTTACCCTGGCGTTTTGTCTATTGATGCTGAAGCTGAAGTGTACTTTACAGTATCTTTCTTAGATTGAAATTGCTAATTATCCAAAGAGCAGCTCCGTGGATGGTAATAATTTATTCAATGATTCATTGTAAGCACCACATTTGGCACAGGGCTGGTATCTTCTACTATGGAGGTTCTCAAGCTCTCAAGCTATTGCTCAAAGAAATATCTGTTAACACGTTTGCATGACCAGAGACAATCTTCTACTAACCCAGAAAGATTTCCTGCATTTATTTTGTCTGATTAATTCTGATGTTTCTCAGTAGGTACAAAGGTAAGAGAACATTTCAAAATATTCCAAATGAACATTTTGAAAAAAAATTTATTCAACATTGGAGTGTGTCCATTTACTGAATAACTTTTTTGCTTTTTTTTTTTAAGTCATGTCTGCACAATGTGGGGCTTGAACTCACAACCCCAAGATCAAGAGTCACATGTTCTACTGACTGAGCCAGCAAGATGCCAAACTGATTAATTTTTTTTAAGAAATGGGATAAGAAGAAGGAAATGAATGCTTTAAAAATATATTAAAGATAGGAAAAGTTAGCTAAGTTGTTTCCAAACATTGTTGATCCTCAACAGGCTATGTCTTGCCCAGTTAAGAAACAAAGGCTACCTTTTAGTCTCCCTATAACTGATATTGATCGATATGACCCTCATTCTCTTCCTCCCTTCTTTTCCTCCTCCCTCCCTCCTTTCCTTCCCTTTGCTATATACTAGGAAATAGATCTCAAATGAATAATTACAACTTGACTTGGAAAATTCCTACCCACTCCAATAGTTTAACAGAAGGACAGTGGACAACACGCCCTGAAATTGGGAGGTAGGATAATAAAAGGTAGCAGGGAATGGCCATGGAAGATGTATTGTTGTTTAAGATTTACTGAACTCATCAGCATATTGTTACTCTAAGGAAGATGCACTAAAAATACACGGTGTCTGCCCTGAGGGGTTAAGATCTAAATTAGACAGGTGAGACAAGCTGGATAGAAAGCCACCATAAGAAAGCTTATGCCCACGGAGTGAAATATCTGAGGTCTATGCAGAGATTATTTTTGAGAGAGAGAGAGAGGCAGCGTACGAGCAGGAGAGGGGCAGAGACAGAGGGAGAAACAGAATCTAAAGCAGGCTCCAGGCTCTGAGCTGTCAGCACAGAACCCGACGCAGGGCTTGAACTCGTGAAATGTGAGATCATGACTTGAGCCGAAGCTGGACGCTTCACTCACTGAGCCACCCGGGTGCCCCGAGGTCTGAAGTTTTAAGACTCAACAAAATTCAAGTGGAATTTGGCTCCGAGGGGATAAAAACAAATGTCTCAGTTCTCCTCACATGAATTTTCTTCAGTACAGCGTCATAGAAAATATCTTTGGGTCTCAACAAATCTGTGTCTCTGTTCTACTCCTAAGGTGAGTTGGAGAAAATAAAAATCTGTATTACTATCTGGGGCTAAGAACACATCTCCTCACAATGCCTCCATGAAGGCATGAACCTTGAGCCCTGAACCGAGGTGCCCACTCTTTCTGAAAAGAGCAGAGCAGTTAAAACAACCGAGTTGCAGGTCTTTGCTCAGGAAAGATTGGCAATTATGCCAAATTATGTCTAATAGTTTTAGAATGTGGAGAAGTGTTTATTAATGTCTGAGGGGAGGTCCTAAATCTCCTTTTGCAGTTTTGACTTTAACTCCAGTTTTGACTTTCACTGTCATTTTAAAAGATGAAAGAACTGGCTTCATTAAGGAAAGGAGCCTTGAATTTCATTTTTTAATTTAAAACACACATGCACCACACCTATTTCTATTTGACAAGACTAGTTATCTTTCGAAGTTTCTGCCTCATTTGTTCATGACATTTTATTGGATGTTAAACACGAACATCATTCTCTAGTTGAAACCAGTTGTTCCTTTTTTTGTCTTTGTTAACTTGCACTGTTGGCTACTGTAGAGTTTTTCATTCTTTGTGGGCTTATAATTGATATTAAATATTTATGAATTTCATTATTCATTTTAAATTTTGAATTCCTTTTCATGAACAGTACTCATAAACTCTGGAAGGGGAGAGAGAAGCATAAATACATAAGTCACCAGACTAAAAAAAATAGAATTCCTGGCTCTCTTGTTTGTAGTATTTCAGATTTGCAAGTATTTATTAGCTATGTTATGGCAAGGTTGTGTGTGGGTCCTAGGAAGCAGTTTAGCAAAAGAGCCCTGCCCAAGCCTGGGACAGAAGACAAAGGTAAAGTCAAACATTAAGCAAAGATTTAAATAACTGACAAAAGCCAGAGAGGAGACATCACCAGACAGTCCCTTGTCAGTTTAACTGAGAAAACACGTGCAGCCCTGGTTTAGAGGAGGTGCGTTTATATTAGGCTGAGGTGACCCGGAAAGATTTAGAACGGAACTACAGGTGGATATTGAAGTGTAGGTATGATTTACTGGGAGAAGAGAAGAGGAAGGGCCAAAGTTCTAAGGAAATAAGGATCTTTATATTGTGCTAATTGTGGCACCATGAGGGGCTCTAGCACTTTCCCTCAATAATGGCCAGAGCTCTCCATTGCTCCTTGAAAAACCCCTGCTTAGCGTTCCCTGGGGCTGGATCTGCTTCCACCTACTGAGTGGAAAAGGACATTGGAAAGTTGCACTGAGTGCTCTCTGCAACTTCTGGGGGCTGGGGTGCAAGATGTGCTCGTCTTCTGAACAGGGCAATGCAGGCAGAGTCTGCCCAGATCTGCCATGTGGGTGCACAGTTCTGCCCAGGCTTGGTTGAGGGAAGCCGGGTTAAGTCTCAGGAGCTGTGGGTTATATAGGAAATGTCCTCTGTCCTCTGTCTAGTTGGCTGTCTTGGTGGATTGATGGGAAGATGTCGAAACTTTGCCGGCGTCCTCCAGTGCCCCTCAGCATGGGCGTGGGCATCACAGTCCACCAAGGTTTCACATGAATGCCAGGGACAAAGCTCTTACCCATCTAAACAGCAGCAACAAATGATTTGGCAGGAAACTAAACTATAGGAGAAATACATGATTGTGAGAAATGGAAACACTCCTGGTGGCTCAGTCAGTCAAGCATCTGACTTTGGCTTAGGTCATGGTCTGACGGTTCATGAGTTCAAGTCCAGCACTGGGCTGTCTGCTATCAGCATGGAGTCTGCTTTAGATCCTCTGTCCCCCTCTCTCTCTGCCTCACCCCTGCCTATGCTTTCTCTCTCCAAAATATAAATAAACATTGAAAAAAAAAAGGAAACACTCCTGAAGTATATATAGTAAAAAGGACAAGTCCCTGTTATTATATCCTCCAGTATTATTTCCTTCCTCGGAGGCAGCCATTATTGAAAGTTTAGTGTTGACTTAAAACACAAATGGAAGCATGATACATTTTTAAAAATTTAACAGTATGACTTGGCTTTCCACATCAATACATGTAGATCTACTGCATTCTTTAATTGGCTGCACCATTTTCCATAGTTTGATTGAATGGCGATTTATTTAATGACCTTCCTATTGGTGGGTATTTAGGTTGTATCCCAGTTTCCACTGTAATGAACAATACTACAGTAAACATCCTGTAATATATTTTCGTTCATCCGTTCAAGCATCTGTATGCCTAGGTGCCAAGAGGGCTATGCCACAGTGCACAAGTTTAGATGTTGCATCTAACATGTCAGATGTCACATATCACTAACATGTTAATAAATACTGCTAAATTGACTCAAAAAGATGGCACCAATTTATGTTCTCACAAAGAATTTATGGGAGGACCCATTTTCTCATTTCTTGACAGCAGTAGGCGTGACCATTCTTTTTTTTTTTTAATTTTAGCACTCTGATGGGGAAAAGAACACATTTTTAGTCTAGATTATAATTCCCTTAGATTATATATAATTTCACACGTTAACTGGTAACTTATATTTCCTCTTCCATGAATTGTCAATTTGTGATCTTTATAAAGCTTTTCTACTAGGTTCTTTGCCTCATTGTTTTTTAAATCTTTATTCTCTTCACAATTTATTTAAATGCCCTTTCAAGACAACTTTGGTCTCAGGGAGCCTGATTATTTGAATGAAGAAGGCAGTTTCCAATGCTGGCTTATCATTTGCACCTTCTGGGATGCATGGAAAAAGCCACTGGCCCTGAGGATCAAGAACCTCAGGTTTTCTTCCTATGACTATTTTCAACTAATGGTGTGACCTGGGGCATGCCACATAACCCTCTTTTATTCCCCTCCAGTTTTACTGAGGTATAATTGACAAATAAAATTGTATATATTTAAAGTGTACAATGTGATGACTTGATATATGTGTACACTATAAAATATCTACTACAATCAGGTTAATTAATACCTTCATCACTTCACTTAGTTACCTCTGTGTGTGTGCTGAAAAGCATTTATAATGTAGCCTTAGCAAATTTCAAGTATACAATACAATATTATTATAGTACCTTATTACACAATTATTATTATATAGAGTCACCATGCTGTACATTAGAGTCTCAGCATTTATGCATTTTAATATTGTATTCTTTGACCAATATCTGCCCACATCCTTCAGCTCCTGGAAACCATCATTCTACTTTCTGCTTTTATGAGTTTGACCTTTTCTTGTTTGGTTAGATTCTACATATAAGTGATATCATACAATATTTGTCTTTCTCTGCCTGGTTTATTTCACTTAATCTAATGCCCTCCAGGTTCATCCATATTGTCACATTTGACAGGACTGCCTTCTTCTTTATGGCTGAATAATATTCCCTTATATATACATAACACATTTTCTTTATCTATCCATCTATCAACAGACAAGTTTGTTTCCATATTTTGGCTATTGTGAATAATACTGTAACGAACATGGGAATGCAGATAATTCTTCGAGATATTGATTTTTACTTCTTTTGGATATATACCTAGAACTGCAATTACTGGATCATATGGTAGCTATATTTTTAATTTCTTGAGGACCTTCCATACTCTTTTCCATATGGCTATACCAATTCATATTACTACCAACATTGTTCAAGGGTTCCCTTTTCCCACATTCTCACTAACATACAATCCTCTTATATTATATTTTTTCCTATTAATAAAATAAAGGGGGATAAAACTAGATAATCTATGGTGTCCTATATATGAATAAGTCCCAGATTCATAGTCTACCAATTATTCATTCATTTATTCAACAAATGTTCATTAGATGCTGAATATTTTGAAGCACTATACTAGGAGCTGGGCACACAATAGAATGACCCCAACTTCATGGAGTTTATAGTTTCTAGAGAGCAGAGAAGCCACTCTTAATCACACAGGTAAGTCTGTAACTACGTGCTATGAAAGGCCCTTGAAGGAAGGCAATGGGATTCTATGAAAGCTTATAGCAGAGACATGGCATAATATGAAAGGACAGTGAAGATCTGGGAATGCCTCCGTGCAGATATAAGTAGTAGTTGACTGTTGAAAGGGGTAGGGAGAGCAGAGTGGTCCAGCAGAGAATAGCATGTGCAAAAGCCCTGGAGGTAAAGGAGCCGAGTTGACCAGCAGTCCCTAAAGCAGCCTGTGTGAAATGGTCCCAATGAGATAGGTATAGGAAGGAAGACCCTATCAGGATTTTTAATAAAAATAAGAAATATACTTTGATAGTACTTAATAGATGGATGAACACATGTGGCCTCATTCATTCAATGCCACAGTTTCATGTGGTAACTGAACATTCTAAGAAAGAATGGAAATTCCCCAAACCTCTGGGTCATCCACAATATACTAATTTGTTCACTAAGCACAGGGAGACACATTGTAGTTCATACCTGTGGCGTGCCAAGTGGCAATTACAGCTGATAATATCAGTTTAAATTAATTCTCACTAAATAGACAAGTAGCTTTAAAAGATTATGGCAAGAAAATCATAAACTGAAGAGGATACATGTACGAATCAATGAGCAACAAGCTCATAGCAGAACTGGCCTCTCTGGTGCCTCAACTAAACGCTTCAGTAGATTTACTACAGGGTAAACGCAATGATGATCTAAGTCAGATCTGATCAGAACTTAGCAAAGACGAAAACAAAACCCAAAATGATGGGGAAGACTACTTAAAATAGGTATTTACATCTACTCTGAAAGTTCCCTTAAGCCAATGTTGGCTTTAACACTAAGGAAGAAGAAAATGCATTTTGAAAGAAACTTGGTAGACTGAAGAAAATAGTTTCAAAATGGAGGCTTAGAAATATTTCCAACTCTATGTGATTTTTTTCCTGAAAAAATCATGCGTGTCTCCTACAAAATTCCTAGTATCTCTGCAGTTTAAAAACTTAGAAACAAAAATGTTCTAATCTGTTTTAAAATCCTTCAAATAAAGTTTCAGTGAACTTTGAACTCATGTGTTAATATTAATACTCCCCACCTTCTGATTTGTTTTTAACAGGGAAGATGAAATTCTCTTGCTGAATTTTATTTTATTTTTTTTAATGTTTATTTATTTTTTGAGAGGGAGAGAGAGAGACAGACTATGAGAGGGGGAGGGGCAGAGAGAGAGGGAGGGAGACACAGAATCCAAAGCAGGCTGGAGGCTCTGAGCTGTCAGCACAGAGCCCGACGCAGGGCTCAAACTCACAAACCATGAGATCATGACCTGAGCTGAAGTCAGACACCCAACCAACTGAGCCACCAAGGCGCCCCAACTCTTACTGAATTTTAACAAAAGCTCTTTGATTATTGGAGGGTGTGACTGAAAGCCAAGTATGTTATATAGCCAGCCAAGGATGTGCTTCTTCCATTCAGATTTACACATCTTTGTGAAGTAACTGTTTTAGTTTTGACAAACAATAAAGTCAAGTATTTTAAAACAAAACTAGATTTTGAATAAGAAACAGTCAGTAATATTTAAATTCAATAATAACTTGAATATTCAAATATTCAATACATATTAATATTTTAAGTGAGAGTGAAAAAGTTTTTTGTATTGTTAATAAATAAAATGAAAATTACTTTATTTATGTCATCTTAGCCCATCCTTTTCTAATTTCTATTTACTGTTTTATGATGTGTGACTCTTAATTTACAAATGAACAAGTCTAATAAATTGATGGTGCATGCATACTTCTTAAGAACTGATTTAATCATCAAAATGATTGAAGATCACTGGTACTGGAAAGTGTTAAGAGCTTCTGGAAGAGATGCCACTACGGGTTCAAGGGTTCTGGAAGAGGGATTTGATCTATTTGGAAAGCATGGGGCAGCTGAATCAATTGTTCAATGATCTCGTCATACTGCGGTGCCATTTATAGCTACATATAGATTCCTAATTCGTAATTCACTCCGCGCAGGACAATGAACCAACTGTCTGATGATAGCCGATGATAGTAATTTACTAATATTTGTCATTTCAGCTCTCAAGCAAGGTTCACACTCCACCAAGCAAATGGACCATTGATCAAACATAGGTTTGTTCAGGTGACAACTATATTATAGGGTCTGTTTATCTCACTGGCACTTAGGAAATTCAGTCCCTAAATGGATCCAGATGATCTAGCTGTTTCTCTTGTGTGTGTGTGTGTGTGTGTGTGTGTGTGTTGAGAGATATACCAGGGAAGCTAAGAAACAAAGATAGCAGGAAAAGAATAAGAGTATTAAAGAATAAATCCTGTGCCAATACTTTGTCTTTGCATGTGCGTGTGGCAAGGCTCCTTTCTCATTCCCATTCAATCCTGGTTCCTTCTTTCTGTATAGTGACTTCCACTATTTTCTTAAATGATACATTCGATGGCACGAAAGCATACTCTCCTGCATGTGCATGTCACATCCGGGGTTTAATCAATGTTAAAAATGGTCATGAGTTGCCTCACATTGTTTTAATGTGTAGACTCAGGCTGACCGAGAAAAGTCATCTTTTTAATCCAGGCCCTTTTCTATGAGGGTTAGCATCAGTCATTCACAAGGCAGCAGGAATGAGTCATAAATCACTTTATTTCCTATGTTTCACAGTTTCTTCTTGATTCTCCTCCTCAGCTCTTCGGTTGCCGGGACTGATGACTTACTTTGGAGCTTTTGTATCATCCTTCTTGGAGATCATTGCTTTATAAATGACAGTATCTCATCAAAATGATCTTATGTCCTTTGGCTTTCAAACTGAATTGTATCCCATTAAAAAGAGTTGTTTAGGAAGAGTAGGTCATTTTTATCACAAGTTTCATAGAAGTCAGGTAATGCAAAGAAATATTTTAAAATCAGCCTTCTAGAAAATAAATACTTGGATTTACAGCTAATTTATGATTGTTTCTAAAATGCTTCTTTCTCTCCCATCCCACTACTTCTGCCACAGAAGCCCACCAAAATAACTTTGCTGTGCTGTAATTTTAAAGCTGTAGAGATGGTGTTAGAGTTGTACGTGAAGACCACAGAAACATCGGATTAAAATCACCTAACATGTTAGAAGCAAAATTAGAAGCAAAGTAGGACTAAGCCAAATGAGTTGTTACATTAGAAGTAACTGTTTTGCCAAATAAATAGCTCATTAAAACGCCACAGAGTCAACATTAAGAGGTTAGTGCAATATCAAAAAGGTGGAACTGCTGGGCTGCTAATGAATAAATATATGTAAACACACTTCAGTGTAAATAGGTAATTTCTCTGCAATCCTCCCTCTTTCCCTACCCCTTAAATAAAACCTATAAACCAGGGGCACCGGGGTGGTTCATACAGTTAAGTACCCAACTTTTGATTTTGGCTCAGGTCATGATCTCAGGGTTGTGAGATCAAGCCTTGCATCAGGCTCCACACTCACACTCAGCACAGATTCTCTTAAGATTCTCTCCCCCGCCACCCCCCACCCCCCCCACCTCTCTGCCCCTCCCCGCTCACTGTCGCTTTCTCTAAAAACAAAAAAATATCTGTAAATCTGTTAATAGTCTGTTTTGTTCTATGGGTAATCCAATAGAGAAACAAATGGTGCTAAACAGTGGTTCAACCTAACAACAACAACAACAACAACAACAACAACTAACTTGTCAAGAGCACTGATTACATGCTAGGAATCATGCTAAGAACTCTACTTTCATTATCTTATATAGATTAAGGAGCAGAGTTAAGCAACTTTACCAGTGAATGCAGCTGGTGAGTGTTGTACTGAACATTGCATCCAGGCTTTCTGACTACAGAGTTCACATGTTTAATTAGTATGCCATTTTATTTTATCCACATTTATTTCCTGATGAATTGAATGAGCAACATTCACCTGTCTGTAATACTTTCCCTCCTATAAGTGCTTGGCACTCAATGTTTATAACTTTTCCTCTTGTCTGGCCCCTGTTTCATAATTACCTACTTTCCAAATATATTTTGTCTACTGCTGTCCATGTGGTCGCAAACATGTCTGTTTCATTAGAGCTCTCAGCCCAATACCTTGCACAAAGCAGGAACTGAATTAGAAGAGGGTTGAATGAGTGAATACTTAGCTGTTTCTTAGCAAAGCCTTCTCTATCATATGTCAAAAGGAACACTTTGTTTTGATCACTCTGCTTTTTAAACTCCAGGTCACCTTATTGGTTTACTTGCCCCTTATGAAAATAGTTGAAATCCTCTATCTCTTGTAAAAATCAGTTCTTGCATCTAGCACTTTACAAGCACACACACACATATTTTATCTTTTGCAAAAGTAGGGCTGGCAGCTTGCGGTGGGTTTTAAAGCCATTGCTGGCTTCTTGCTCAGTAGTGCTGTAGGCTGACTATGTAAAGTTCCCTCATCCTTTCCTGGGAGGCGGGCACCCCTACAGCAGATGGTTTTCCAATTTTTCTTCAGTTTACTAAAACTCAATTTATACCGGTGATCTAACTCCATGAATGTATAATACCCACTGAGTAGCAGACATTCAGGAAACTATCAGAAACTGTCAGAACTCCTTGCAGTTTTGAGTGAGTGACTGATTGAGCAGCCCTAGGTATCTCTGAGACTCAGTATGAAAAGAAATATCCATGGATTTATGTCACCTTGTGGAGTTCCTAGTGATTAGCTCTTGGGCATTGTTTAAAAACTCTTTCAGGATAAGTGATGTTTGTAAATTGATTTGTGCAAACACATATATATAATTTATTACCTTGTCATTTGCATGATGAGTTAGTTTGTTTTCTTCTGCTGAATACTCTTCATTTCCTGAGAACGCTGAAGAACAGTATCATTCTGAGCTGGAAGACAAAACCAGCAGAGGGGCCATTGATGCATTGCTAATGCTCTTCTAGGACCCTCTGTTCCAAGCTACTATTTGAAAATATTCAACATACAAGTGAATCTTACAACTTCAATTTCTTTTTATTATTTGTTCCCCCATGGGTACTTTCATGTATATGTATGTGTATATGGATGAATGTGTGTGCGATTAAAATTATTGTTAGAAATAGTCTCTGCATGTATTACCACGTTTTTCTACACAAGTGGTAGTATATTGCAGTCATGCTTCTGTACCTTGCCTTTTGCATTGGTTTCATCCTCCTATACCATAGTGGACATTTGATGGCTGCCTACCCAGTACCCATTCTCTCCTCCTTCCCCAAAGTACTCAGGTTTTCATTTACTTATCTGTGTTCCCCTACAAAGCTTCTAGGAGGCATGCCACCCTAGGCTGACTGGCCAAAAGTAACCAATATTTTCCATTTTCATGGCATATGATTTAAGCTCGAACAATCAAGATGAACTTCAGGGCTCCTGTTTTGGAATTCTGGGGCAGACGCACTCTCTTTTCCTTTGAAATGGAGCAAGAAACCCTAATTATGGTTGATAAGTCTCCCACTACCATGAGAGAACCAGGCTTGGGATGAAGCTATTATCTTTAACAGCAAAAGCAGAGAGATGAGAAGAAACTGAGTCCTTGAGGATTTCCCATTTATGTGACTCAATAAATCTCCTTTATATTTAAATCAGTTTGCAGTGGATTTTCTGTTACTTGCAACATAAAGCCTCTTATCTGATTTAGGTATGTATAAATCTACCTTATTCTTTTTAATGGCCTTAGGATGAACACATCATAATATACTTAACGAACATTCAGGTTATTCCAGTTTGCTGGTACTAACCATACCATAACAGGTAACCTTACATGTATCTTCACACACATATTCAAGTCTATAAGCAGGATAAATTCTTGGAAGTCGAGCTGGAGATCTTGGGATATGTGTATAGTTAATTTGATAGATTATATTTGGGAATACAAAGAAGTAGTGAAAAAGCTGCCTTTAGGGCATGGAATGTAGTGAATGGGTATTCTCTGTATATTCTTATTAAATGAATTTTAAAAACCATGTGGGGGAGCAGTGGGTGGCTCAGTTGGTTAAGCATCCAACTTCAGCTCAGGTCATGGTATCATGGTTCATGGGTTTGAGCCCCGCCTTGAGCTCTGTGCTGACAGCTCAGAGCCTGGAGCCTGCTTCAGATCCTGTCTCTGTCTCTCTCTGCCCTTCCCTTGCTCATGCTCTCTTTCAAAAATAAACATTAAAAAAAATTTAAAAATAAATAAAACAAAAAAACCATGTGGAATACTACATCTCTTAGAAGAGGAAAAAAAATTGCACTTAGAAGCATTAAACTGTGTATCATTAAATTAATTGTCCCTGGGTGGCTCAGTCGGTGTCGTATCTGACTCTAGATCTTGGCTCAGGTCTTGATCTCGGTCGTTGTGAGTTAAAGTCCCAGGTTGGGCTTTGAACTGAATTGAAGCCTACTTAAAAAAAAAGAGGGTATCTTTAAAGGCATCTTGGAAATAATGTGTTCCAGGGCTCCAAGTTAGAAATGAGGAAACTGAACTCCTGGGCAGTTCAGGGAATTGTTCACACTGCAGTTGAGAGCAGGTCCAGGGATGACAGTAGTTGTACCCATATGCAGAGGTGACATGTCTAGCATGAGTTCACTATCGCCGGCACCCACGCTGGAGCTGCCAAGTGCCCTGAGCTACACAATGAATCAAGCATATAAATAAATCCTAAAACAATGAATTCTTGCCATGCTCCTGCAGGGAGGGGGCTAGTTGTATTTTAGGAGTAGGAAACTGAGGAACTGAGACTAGCTCCCTACCAGACAGTGCACAAGAATCAGGCCTCCAGCCCCACAGCGCCACAAGCTGCATTTACATCTGACATTTTCCAAGGGTCTCCTACTGAGAAAAGATGTGCAAAAGAATGCTAGGTTTTGTGATGCTAATGCAGAGAGAGGGGCCCCAGCCCACTCTTTTTTATTGCTCTGAAAGTCAGAGGGCTCCTCGGGTGTGTTCTCTGCAAAGGTCTACCCAGACTGCCCTGCTCCAGGAAAGAACAATTACGAGAATCAAACAGTCAAGCAGCTATGCAAGGACTTGGAAAAATTATAATACAGAAGTTCATGCCTGGGAGATACAGGGTTTTTCGGGTTTACTTTACTTAAACAAAAGGTCACAAGTGTGTTTATTTATTGAACACATTACAAAAATCTCTTAGTGTTTCTTCCCTTAAATGTCCGCAGTTCAATTTTTCCTCAGTCCAATGGCTAATACTAACTCCTTGGTGTTGCTCCCACCCTTGAATTTCTTTACTTGCGGAAAATCACTTGTTTCTCTTTGCCGGCAGAAAAAATGTGAATTTTAAAATGAAAAGTATCCCTTTAGTGCGACACCTTTTATTTTACAAATGAGCCAAGGGGACTCCAGTGATTTAAAGGCTATCCAGCAAGTCTATGCATAGCTTTGTGGAACAGCTAGGTTTCTGGGCTCTGTGCCCCATAATATCTCCAAATATAGAATCATAGAATTAATTTTCTTTATTTAAAAAATTGTATTCACCAAAGAATAGAAGCATCTCACCATATTTACAAAGTCATTTTTCTAAAACATACATACTGTTAGCTCTGCTTAAGAGAATCTTTGTTTTTAGAGGTTCATGTAGAAGCTTATAGGTATGACATTTCATGATCCCAATCTATTTTAAAATGCTTCAAGAAAAAAGATGAAGCAAAATGCAAAATGTAAACAATTGTTAAATCTAGGTGATGGGAAAAGGGTGGTCCTTACACAATTTTCTCTACTTTTTAAAAAATATTTGGGGGCGCCTGGGTGGCGCAGTCGGTTAAGCGTCCGACTTCAACCAGGTCACGATCTCGCGGTCTGTGAGTTCGAGCCCCGCGTCAGGCTCTGGGCTGATGGCTCAGAGCCTGGAGCCTGTTTCCGATTCTGTGTCTCCCTCTCTCTCTGCCCTTCCCCCGTTCATGCTCTGTCTCTCTCTGTCCCAAAAATAAATAAACGTTGAAAAAAAAATTAAAAAAAAAATATTTGAAGATTTTTTATAGGACAGGAAGAAAAAGCATATTAACATATTAAGCATAGGGCGCCTGGGTGGATCAGTCAGTTAAGTGTCCGACTTTGGCTCAGGTCATGATCTCACAGCTCATGAGTTCGAGCCCTGCACTGGCCTCTGTACTGTCAGCTCAGAGTCTGTAGCCTTCTTCGGATTCTGTATCTCCTTTTCTCTCTGCCCCTCCCCTGCTTGCACTCTGTCTCTCTCTCCCTCAAAATAAATAAACATTAAAAAAAATTTTTTTTTAAAACCATATTATGCATGTCCTGGAATTCACAAGTTCCATTTTTCTGAAGTAATACATGTTCACTGATGAAAACAGAGAGCAATGGTCCACAAAAGAAAAACAAAGTAACTGTAACCTGTTCACAGCCCCATTCGGAGCCAATTATTATCAACGTTTGGGGGGTATATCCTTTTAGTCAGTGTTCTACATATAAATTCACAAGCATGTATCCACAAGTGTGGTTAATACCTTACCGTCCATTTTATAATCATATATTTAACAACATACAGTAAATATTCTCTCATTATTAATTATTTTCTGTATCTTTTCAGGGATGTAGAGTGATTTGTTATTATTTATTTAACCCATCTCCTCTTCAGGCCATTGTGAGATTTCCCCCAATGTGTAGGTAATAGCAAATCTCTGATGAGCATTCTTGGAGCCCAGGCTGAACACATCCGTGATTATTTCCTCAGGAACATTACAGAGCCTTTTTTACATGTCAGGCACTTTAGTCAATAAGGGCTTTACATGCATAATCTTATTTAATCTCCTAACTGATAAGTTATTCACTTTTATCACTCTCATTTTATAAATAACAATTCTAGGCTGCAAGGTAAGTACACGGACTTAAGTCGTGTCTGGCAGTCCCCAAAATTCATGTTCTGAGACATGAAGCTCCCTCTTTTATGTGTCCTGGATGTGAAATTGCTATGAACTTTTCAGAGATTGTGTATATGTATCATTATATTGCCTTCCAGAAAGCAGTAGCACTTATCTTGCCCCATTATTGGGAAAAAAAAAAAAAAAAAAGATGCCAGATTGATTTAATTTTGAATTCTTATGGCTTATAAAACAGTTGACTTTTTTCTTTTTTAATAAGACTTTTCCTTGGATAAAGAAAGTCTCCGTTTCACTGTTGAAAGTAAGACCACTGTTACAGTTTTCTCCTCTTCACCTATGTTTCCCCTTTACTTCTCTTGGATTTAAAACACCAACTAAGTGATGTTCATTGGCTCAAATGTATGCATAGCTGGCCTGGTATCCCACCAATGTCTGATACAGCCATTGCAGCCGGATCGCACTAGTTACCACTCCTGGTCGATTAAAATCGGTGTTTTACTCCTTTTCCTGGGCACACAGCTACCTTTTCTAGGCTTCCTTGCAGCTTGGTGTGGCCATTTGACTGAATTACAGCTAATGGAATGTGAGCTGACGTGGCCAGTGGAAACCTCATCTACATGCTTTTCCATCTCATTCTCCCTCCCAAATGAAGAACAGGGACAAGCTCAGGGAGCCCAGAGAAACCATGTCCTGAAGATGGCACATCTTTCCGCTGAAGTCTCTGAACAAAATCATGGCATAGAGCACTGGACTGTTACATGAAGAAAGAATAAAATCATTCTTTTTCAATGTGTGGAGCCATTGAAATTCTGAGGTTTGTTATAGCAGCTAACATGATCTTGACCAATACAAGGGTTTTTGCTTTATATATTTTGAAGACCATGGATACTTCCGTTGGATTCTTTCCAATTTGTCATGGAAATCTGATGCCTTTGCAGTGATGCTCACTTGAATCATTATTGTATAAGTCTGATACTTGCTCGGAGAGATGCTGTGTTCTTGGGGAGGAATAAAATAACAGTCTAGTTTATTTTTGTTTCAAAAAACTACTTTTTAATTTTTATTTATTTATGTATTTTTGTACTTGGGGGAAGAAAGGTAAGTTAATCATCCTCATCAGTGCCTTGTACAGGATAATCATTGGCCTCTGGAGGATCCCTCACTTGTTATAATTATGTTTTTCCTTCATTCCTGATACTCCCATTTCTTTCTCTCTAGTAGATATACATTCTAAGGTGTCTGATGTATTCACTTGGATTTGTATGTATTCTTTTTTTTTGAGTTTATTTATTTATTTTGAGAGAGACAGAGACAGCGCAAGTCGAGGAGGGGCAGAGAGGGAGAGAGAGAGGGAGAATCCCAAGCAGGCGCCACACTGTCAGCACAGAGCCTGATGCAGGGCTCAAACCCATGAACTAACTTTGAGATCATGACCTGAGCTGAAACCAAGAGTTGGATGCCTATCTGACTAAGCCACTTAGGTGCCCCAGATTTGTATGTATTCTTATAGCATTGGTTTTTGTGTTTAAATAGTGCTATAGATCTCATTTCATTTCTTACCATTTTCACTCAACAAACTTTTCATAACCCATTTTATGTATTTATCTTTAATTTAATTCTACTTGTTGCGTAGAATACCACCTGTCTTCTCCTAGAGATGGATTTCTAGACTGCCTTGACTCACCACCGCCATAGATAATACAGTGGTGAACAGTATGTGCCCTGTTACGGCTCTGCAAGAATTTCTCTGGGAGATCCCTGAGGTTGCTGGGTCATGGGACATGAGTGCTGCCAGGCTGCTTTCCAGAATGGCTCACCAATTTACATTCACAGTGTATACAACCTCTCATGACTCTACATTATCCTCACCAATTGGCATTACCCTCCCTTCCAACTTTTTTCCATTCTGATAAGTGCAGAATAAACTTTCATCTGTTTTAATTCATATATCTCTGATTAATAACATATGTGTGCAACTCTTAGGTAATGCCTTAGCCATTCAACTTCCCCTTTTGTGAATTGTCCGTGTTTCCAGACAAAACAGTAGAGCCTTCCATTTCCTCATAATCCACATGGAAATCCTGTAGGAAGTGTGAAAAAAAAATATATTCTGGCTCTTTCTGGTGTCCAACAAAGTTCTCTCTAGGTAATGTCACTGGTTATCTACAACCTGATAGACTCATTCATTCATTCACTCCAGAAAAATGTGTCAGGCACTTTATCATATGTTAGGGATACAGAGGAAAATAGAAGTTATGTGGCTCCTGGCCTCTTGGCACCCATGAAATGATAGAAGAGATAGATTTGTGTTTGTTGTTTTACTTTCTGGAGAAGTAAACATCAAGGTATGAGCTACTTATATCTTGATACTTGGTAAGATTTCTCTTCCATCTTTCTTTTTTGCAATTGAATTAGAAGTGTCCCTGGTAAGTACGAACTGGTACAGGTCAATGGATGCTGCTGACAACTAACAAAAGAAAAAACCATATTGCTTCCAACACTTATTAACTCAAAAACTCAATGAGGCATCTTTTCTTAAAAAGAAAATCTTAAGTACCAAGATGTTTTACCAGCATATACCCTCCCTAGAAAAAAAGAGCTGTAATCTAATCCCCCCCAGCACCCCCGCCCCCCCCACCAGATTTGTAGCTCAAGCAATGAAGTTCAGAGGGATGTAAAAAAATCCTCAGTGTAGAGCCTTCTGGAGCTCTTCCCAATACACCACCCTGGTTCTATTTTTTTTTTTTTTAATGTTGTTTTCATTTGAAACTAGATTCATGCAGCTTGCTCATGCAAAATGAGAATGAAAAAAAAAGTTAGGGTCTGGAAAGGAAGAGAAGGATTAAATTAAGAGTTCTGCTAGGATGTAGCCATCATGATCTAATGCACCACGGGCAGTGCAGCTTCAGGGAATACTGACTTTCAAGGGCTGGCACTCCGGAGGACAGCTGGCCCTCAGCTGGTCATGTTGCTGGCCTCATGTTGCCTCATGAAGTGTCTCCCATAAACTCAACTGATGCTATTTAGGATTTTTTTTTTTTTTAAACATGCGGCACAGGAAATTTTTCCTCAGTGCGTGTAAGAGCTGTTTGATTCCCCAAAGAAAAAGATTTGGCAAGTCAGTTGAGAGGAAAGTAGAAGCACCGAACACATGAGCACATTTTAACAATGTCCAAGTGTAACTTTTACTGCCAACAGTAGACATGCACTGGAACTTGAAACGCAGCCCAAATGCTAAAAGCAGTTGTTTTTATCTGTGAGGAGAATGTTGTGGTTTCATTCTGAGATGAGTCACTTTGTTCTGATTTATCCAGTTAGTAAATGTATCTGATTTGTTTTCATTAGGGAGTTGAAAGTTTGTTTTTGTTTGTTTTGTTTTTATTTTTGTAACAGTAAAGAAAACTATTAGGTCTGGTAAGAAAATGAGGAAACCAAATTTGAGTGAAATGCTCAATGAAGATAAAGCCAAGATATCACCTGCCATGGACAATGAAGAGGGCTTGGAGTCCTGGCATTAAGAGGGAGACTTTGGAATTCAGAAGCCTAGTACTTTGCTGTCAGTATTTGACAGCATCTTTACAAGGCTATCTTGGGTTGCCAAATCAGAAAACTAAGCCTTTTGTGCGGTGTGGTCTTAATTTTGTCCATTCTATTAAATGATTTCATGATGGGATACAGGTGACATTTATGCATTTGCTAAACAAACAAACAAAAAAAACAACTTTGTTTCTCTAGGCCTACTCTGCAGAACTAGATCACTTGGTCTAATCAGTTAGCTAACCAATTTGATGAGAAATATTTACTGAGTGTCTACTACCTGCAGGCATTTTATGGGTCAGTTGATGCTATGACTTTGCTGGCAGGCAGACACTGTGACCAAAGAATTCAACCACAGTTATATTAAAGTTGTCAATTGTTTTCCTATGCCTTTTGTTTCAAACAAATTACAACTACAATGACACTTTTTCCCATAAACTTATTTTTCTTCTTATTCTTTATCCTAGAGACATAGTGCATGATATAGAATTTTAAATGTATATATTTGCAAGACCAAAACCACTTGTTTGAACAATTTTATCCAACAAATAATTTCATCATATAATAAATAGTCTGTATTATATTGATATATAATGCAGGTTTTATCTGGTAATAAATATTCTCACTGAAGTATAAGCAGTGCTGAGCCATCCATGAACTGGGTCGACATGTTTTGAAGACATGAAGTGATCAGGTGCCATTCTGAGTTCTCATTTAAATCTGCTGTGTTGGAGGGATAGTGGATCTAAGCCAACCTTGAGACTGTAAACAATTTACTCAAATATAAAAAAAAGGAGGGGGGGGGAACACAACTGCTTGGAAACATTTCTTTCCATGGTTGTGTTTCAAGTCGCCTAAGATTACCAATGCATGGTGAACAGTGTTTTGTCTTAAACTTAGTGGAGGGGATTGTCATTGTAGTGGCTTTTTGTCCATGAAGAATTTATCAGGCTCACTCTCTGGCTTCCATCACTCTGTAGGACAGAAAAGCCTATTTCAATATCTCTGGGCATACCTAATATTTAGAAAGGTAAGCCTGTGTAGCAAATGTGAAAGAGCTCCTCTACATACCCTGATGGCTTTACTCAACCATGTTTCCTCTTTTATCATTTGTTGGAAAAACCCTTTACTATCTCTTCTTAGTTCCTTGTCCTTTGTTAGCTACAAAGAGCAGATTTTCTTTTGTAAATCCTTAGTAATTAAATGAGCACTTCAGTGGCTGTAGCCTTCAATGGCCTGTTTCCTAGGTTTTTGCCTTTGACAGTCATATTTTGCAAAGGCCCCTGAGATGACTCGGCATCTTCCCCTACTTAACACTAAACCAATTGAAGCCCGTGCTCACTGCGCGAAGGAGGAAAAGATTCATTAAGGGCACTTCATTAAGGAGCTGAAATGGGACGCTCTAAATGCGCCCGAACCAACTGCAGCCCAGAGGCGCTGTCTATTAGGAGAGCCACAAAGACAGTTTCGGAAACTGAACTCCAGCTCCAGTGCATCGGATTAGGGAGAGTGATGGGATTAGTGTTTAATGACTTGGGGCAGGAGACAAAGGGAATTTCGACAAAGAGGCTTAGATATGGAAGAATTAACACTCTATTCCAACCAGGCCTCTGATGACTTCCAGCATTCTTTTCAGACTCAAAAGCCAAGGGAAGAAGAAAAAAAAAAAAAAAAGATGAGCAAAGCTTTAATACTTTCCTAACTTTTTTTTTTATTACAACAACAATACAGAGGAAATAAAAGAACCCTCTTCAGTCCCTTGCACTTGAAACCTCTTTTAAAAATAAGCATCTACAATTGTATAATTAGCGGCAAGGTGAGCTTGCCCAGGGCTCCCAGCATGTGCTCCAGAATGCCTCTCTGCTTCCCAACACTAGAGCAAGTCTCACGCCAATGCGGACTCCGAAGCAAAACCCATGGTAGCAGAGGACCAGCTAAGTGGCTTTAAAAGTGCTTCCCTCTCCCTGGCTGTTTATGTTACAGGTGCAACCAAAGGGCCAGAGAGAAACTGCTTCATTGTAAAACCTCCTCCTGGCCCCATCTGGCTCAGACTCCAATGATTCCAGTGTCTATGGCCTGAGAAGTGCTTCATGAAACGAGGTGATTATCCTGCGTACGTGAGGGGATAACTTTGGAAATGTGCTTGAAGGTTGAAAGCGCTCTTGAAAAAGAATCAAGTCAACTTGGAGCAGGGCAGGCAATGTTGGAGCTTATCTATAGCATTTCTCCTTGCTTGGACAAGAACACAGTATCATTATCTAAACACGAAGCCAAATTTAAGTGGCTGACCCTGGAGTGGAGTATTATTCCTCAGGCTGTTAAGTAAATAGACTCAGAGCACCAAATGCCTTCGAGCAGTAAGTGTGTGATTATGCCCTGCTGCTGCAAATGGCAAAATGCAGGTGCAAATGTTACTGTAGGCAAAAGTACAATCCAAATAGTGCCGTAAATGAGCTCGCACTGTAAACCAATTCAACGTGTCCTTATTTTTAACCGAACTAAATCACTTGCAGAAAAGCTGGGTATTCATTTCATGTATTAGCCTGTATGAAATGGTCTTGGAGCAGTTCTAGACACCAAGGTATTATTTAACCCGTGTGGTTTAGTGGGACAATGGCAGCCCCCTGCCGTAATCCATTCAGGGGCAATACCGGCAGTCAGTGTGAAATTAAATACATTACAGGGAAAGAGCTTAATGCGTTTTATAGGCAGTTGTTCATCCACATCAAACTTTAGTTTTTAAAATCCGAACATTTGATCCCACGACAGGAACCGTGCTTCAAGTCAGAGATTGCCACGCTGTGCTGCTGGAAGGTAGAAAAGAGGCAGAGCCCAGACTTCAGTTAAGGTCCAACTGGCTGAAAGGAACCATTTCCAATCATCTCAGCTCTGTTGGGCCACTCAGATGCCAAAGGCCCAGGTAGCATCTGATCAAGTTGCTACAGGGCTCAGACCTGCGTTTATTGCCCCTTACTTTTCCGCTAACATTTTTGCTTGAAGGATCGATGTTTTTCCAGTGTAGTGCAAGTCCCTTTTCTCATAGCTAAATCGTAGTAGGGTATAATGGGCTTCCCTCACCTCACTCCCAGTCTCTCTTGACCCCAACATGGTCTAGAAGTCTGTTCTTTGTTAAATTGAAAATGTGTAGAAATTTTTATAGAGATCTTCAGCTATATAAATAGCTTTGAAAATTGTTGTAACTTTAAAAACAGGTCAAAAAGGAAATTGAACAGCTAGTGAGTTTCATACCATCCAGTCAGCTTTTTGAAGGGCTGCATTGGTCTTCCTAGTAAATGGTTGCTTTTATTGTTGGGGTTTCTGCCATTTTTTTTTTTTTTGAGGCAGCTTTTAATAGAAAAGGGAGCTTTGGTGGAATTTTCTGATAGAATGTCAAATATATCACTAATGGCTCCTGCCACCACATTCAAACGTCAAGAGCAGTTTTTGTCATGGGAGTGTGACATGCATTCCATGACACTCCTTGCTGAGCATCCAATTCTCTATGAATATTGATGACTTTCTCAGATGGGTGGTGACCCCAATGTGGTTCCCAGGCAAGTTCCTGAACTCTGTTGGCTCACAGGTGGATCCTGTGTCCTCATAGATGGTGGCTTTGTGTTTTGGGAACTTTCAGACCAAACTCTGCTTCTTTGGGTACAAAATTTATCAAAAGGTTATTCTCTGGTATCTTTTTTCAAAAGTGGACCAGGTTTGTTTATAGCTCTTTAAAATATGGTGAAACTTAGAGGTGCTTTTTCCTTAGTACTGTGTTGAAAGTGTAAGAACTTAAAAACAGTGATTCTTAACTTTGGATGGGGGGAAGGAGGAGCAATACAATTATGCTAGGGGTCCAGTAATCCACTTGTTGTAAGCATTCTCTAGAACCTGAACAAATAACATGTGTCACACATAGACGGTCATTTTAAAAATATTGTCTATAGATGTTATTATGATTAACACATTCAAAGTTATTTGAAAAGGTTTACTGAGATTATAGTCATTTTTATCATTATGTGTTTTCTCAAGCCATACCAAAAGTTCAATTCATATCACATAGGGGTCTGACACTTTTTTGTAGGGGTGGGAGGGTATGATATGGACCTCTATCAATGTCAGTAATAAAAACCCAACTCAAACTAGCTAAAGCCAAAAGTAATTTTTCTCTGGGCTCAGGGAGCTCAGAGATATGTTGAGCTCTGTTTGCCTTTTCTTGCCTTCAAGCAGGCTTGTCCATGGGGTAATGAGAGGGTCATGGTCCTTGCTACATGATTACATAGTCCTAAACTCTGTTGAAGTCAAGAGAGACTTTATGTCAGCTTCCATATCAAACTCTAAAACAGAATTCAGATTACCCAGCTCTACTTAATGGGCCTATCTGTGGACTAACCACAAGGGTTAAGGTGAAGAAGGCAATCTGATTGGTCAGCCCGAATCACATAATCACTTCTGTAAGGGGAGGAGAGGTGGAGTCCCTTGATTTATAGCCCTAACAGAGTCACATAGAGAGAAGGAGGGGGCAATTTCCAAACAAAAAAGGAGGTGATGAACAGGCAAGCAACACTGGCTGACTGCAGGAGGGTTTCTCATATTTACACTTATATTTATAAGGCTTCAGAACCGCTATTCTAGTGTTATTGTTATTATTTTTGACATTTTAACTAGGATCCTCCAACAAGTATTACAAGTCAGCTAAGCACAAAGGAGGCCATTGGGAATACCCTGAGGGGTACTGTTTTGCAGCCAATCCCAGTTGTGGTTTGTGTACCTGCATGTGCTTCAGAGGAGAAGAAGAATGAGCTGTTTGAA
Source organism: Prionailurus bengalensis (assembly GCF_016509475.1). Classification (NCBI taxonomy): domain Eukaryota; kingdom Metazoa; phylum Chordata; class Mammalia; order Carnivora; family Felidae; genus Prionailurus; species Prionailurus bengalensis. The sequence continues at coordinate 83,989,924 of NC_057354.1, read as the reverse complement.
GGGCTGCTGCCAGAAGACAAAAAAATCATAATTTCCTTAAGATTCAAATCTCAATTCTTTCCTGTAAGTTTAAGGCAAAACAAAATAAACTCTCACTCTCTCTCTTTCACACACACACACACACACACACACACTCCACCACCAACATCACCATTACTGCCCCCAAATGGATACAAGTTATAAGGGTTAATTCCAAAAACACTAAAGGTATTTATTTTTTAATTAGTGTGTACTTTTGGCACAGGCACCCTAGATAGGAAAGGTCATCCCTAGATCCAGAGCTCTGAATACCATGACTCTCCTTATTGCTAATCTCTAGGTCAGTCCTGTCTCTGCTTTTCTTCCTGGATAATTCGTTCCTTCCCAGGAATTAATACTTCTGTAATTAGTGCTTATTTCTATTCTTCATGACCTTCTCCATCAGTCTCTCCACCTTTACCCCTTCTGGCCTTACTCCTCATTTCCTTAAATTTCCCTATTTTTTCCCATTCTTTGAAATCAAATCATTTTAAGTCCCTACTTTACCTTTCTCAGCTATAGGCATATGGAAACTGGTATAATGTGAAGAGTACATTACTTGACTCTTACAATCATAATGATGATGATAATGATGATGACGATGATGATGAAAATGAATGTTAAGTGAGCTCATTATTTCATAAGCACTCTCTCAATATTATATTATATAATCTTTACACTGACCCTGTTAAGTTAGTAGTTGTATGTTAATTTTATTTATAAGGGTTACTCAGTTTTTGAACCCATTTATGATGTTTGAGAAGTTCCTTATAATATGAATTGTGATGGAATTTCCCAGTATAGAAGCCAAAAAATGTTCAGATACTTGTTGCCATAGACTCTCTTGCACCTACGGTGTGGACACATGACCTACACTCAGCCAAACACAGAGGTACCTGCCTTAGACTTTAAGTTGATAGCTAGACATACAAAAAAGCAGGAAAGTAGATAACTTATTTTTCAGGTAATTGTGGCTTCAACATTCCATTTCCAGGGTCTTCAGGAGCTGTGTAGTAGGCTGTGGCATCCAGTGTCCAAGGCTAGTAGCAATAGTGGATAAATCCCATTATTCAATGTCAGCAGCTCCATTGACAAAGTCCCTGTCCAACTAACTTTGTAGTCTACTTTGGGCTATGCTTCTGGCTATTGCCTAGAATCCTTTCTTCTGCCTTTTCTGAGCCTGGCTCTCCAGTTTCCTAATATGTTCAGAAACATAAAATATAATATAGATGCTGTTCCGGAGTTGGGCAATGTAGAAGCCTTATCCTTGAGTTCCCTCAGATCCTTGCAATAAATTCCCTTTTACCTAAATCAGCAGCTATGTTAGTTTATATTACTTGAAACAAAGAATCCTGACAATACCAGGATGTTATTTTTAATTTCATTTTATGGATTTGGAAGCCAAAGCTTAGAGAAACAAATACATTGTATAAAGTCAAACAAATACTATCAGACTCAGGCTGACTTGAGAGCTTACATTCATCTACCACCCCTCAAACAAGTGGGAAAGAAAAGACTGTATCAGTAAATGAGATTTGTCTGAATATAACTTAGAAAGAGGTAGGCACCCTTGATTAAAGTCTCAATTCTGGCAATGTCTTTTCCAAAGTCACAGCTTATTTGGATAACCTTTCTTTATCTAGAAAGTAAAAAGTTTGGTCTAGATCAATGGCTTCTAATTATTGGGGCTGGGGGTCATAGGACCATGAAAAAAAACATGCAAGCTATGTCTCTCCTTCTTGGCAAAGCACACATACAAATGTGTTACATCCAATTTCACCCCAAGCCCATCATCCTTTGATCTCAGTGAATCGCAGGCTGAGAACCCAGAACTAAATGACCTCTCACTTTGGTCTTTCCAAGTAAAATGCTGTATGATTCCATTGTCTGGGTGAATTTGTTATAATGATTGAGCTCAACTTCTCTCTCTCTCTTACATACACACACACACACACACACACACACACACACACCATGATCTCAGGACAGGGGTTTGAATTAATCATATTTCCCAGTTTATAGTGTACTATCATCATTAAGACAAGACATTTGAGAGTCCTGAAGTCATGCAGTATTAGGTGGCAACTACCTAAAGGATCTAGGGTTATATGGCCTTGAGAAAACACTCAGACACAATGATTTGTGTCCGTTACTTCAAGTAACTGATAGTTGCTGCAAATAACTGAAAATCTAACCAAAAGTGGCTTAAGCAATAGGACATTTACAATCTCATGTAACAAGAAGTTTGAAGATGAGAGATACAGAGTTGGCAAATGCACTTAAGGACATGGGTTCCTTTCTTCTCTCTGTTCTGCCATGTCATAGGATGTGGCTTGGCCCTAGCTCCTCAACATGGGGTGGCACTTCTGTAATTTTTTTTTAACATTTATTCATTTTTGAGAGACAGAGTGTGAGTAGGGGAGGGGCAGAGAGAGAGGGAGACATAGATCTGAAGCAGGATCCAGGCTCCAAGCTGCCAGCACAGAGCCTGATGTGGGACTTGAACTCACGAACCATGAGATCATGACCTGAGCTGAAGTCGGACACTTAACCGACTGAGCTACCCAGGTGCCCCGGCACTTCTGTAATTTCTTTTTTCATGTTTTTATTTATTTTTTGAGAGACATAGAGAGACAGCACAAATTGGGGAGGGGCAGACAGAGAAGGAGACACAGAATCCGAAGCAGACTCCAGGCTCTGAGTTGTCAGCACAGAGCCCGGCGGAGGGCTCGAATTCACAAACTGTGAGATCAAGACCTGAGCCGAAGTCGGACGCTTAATGGACTGAGCCACCCAGGTGCCCCCACTTCTGTAATTTTTTAAGAAAGCATGTTGACTTCGGCCGTTAACCATTATACAGTAACTAGTGTCAAACTTGCCCTCTCACTGAAAACAACTATAAAACTTGACAAATAAATAAGGCAATTCCTTTCAAGTACTGGATAACAGGCAGGGGACTATGATCCTCGAGAGAAGGGAAATACACAAAACTAGCCATACTTTTTTGCCTGGTAGCACTTTCTTGTTGTAGTACAAGGAAATGGAATCAAACAGAACAATAGCTCTGCTGAGCTGAGGAAGCAGAGATCAGAGTTCTAGGCTCCTGAAGTAGCTGGAATTTCCTGGGTAGGGTACTGGAGAAGAAGAGAGCTGTGCACAAGAGCATGTACATTTATGAAAATTCCTTGGCTGAGGGCTGGGCTATGCAGATAAAGGTTGAAATTCCAAGAGACATGGCACAGATAAACTGCTGTGGGGATAAAAAATAAATAGTAATAACAGAGGCCAAGCACTTTGGGAAGATGTTGGAATTCTCGCCATTGAAGAAAAGAAAGATTTTGGGTATTCAGGTGAGACTCCATAAAGGCCTTATTTTATTTTATTTTTTAAATTTTTTTTTCAACGTTTATTTATTTTTGGGACAGAGAGAGACAGAGCATGAACGGGGGAGGGGCAGAGAGAGAGGGAGACACAGAATCGGAAACAGGCTCCAGGCTCTGAGCCATCAGCCCAGAGCCCAATGCGGGGCTCGAACTCACGGATCGCGAGATCGTGACCTGGCTGAAGTCGGACGCTTAACCGACTATGCCACCCAGGCGCCCCTAAAGGCCTTATTTTATAAAGGAATGAAAACTATGCCCTAGAGTGCCTGCACTAGAAATAAGTAAACAAACAAACAAATAAACAAAAACTAACAAAAATAGCCCATTCTATTAAAAAATAAAACTAAACATAAAAGGATCAATAAACTCTACCAATAATTTGATAAGACAAACCCAACATGAGGGGGGCCTAGGTGGCTCAGTTGGTTGAGTGTCCAACTTCAGCTCAGGTCATGATCTTGCAGTCTATGAGTTTGAGCCCCATATCAGGCTCTGTGTTGACAGCTCAGAGCCTGGAGCCTGCTTTGGATTCTGTGTCTCCCTCTCCCTCTGCCCCTCTGCCACTCGCACTCTGTCTCTCTCTCAAAAATAAATAAACATTAAAAAACAAAACACAAACCCAATACGCTTAAAAAGATGATATAATTTCAGATATAACATATCTTCCAAATTATCTAATACATAATTAAACATTCTTAAACATGTAAAGAAGGATAATATGACCCACAATCAAAGGGAAAAAGAGCAATAGAAAGAGACCATGAGATGATTCCTATGTTGGTATGCTCAGGCAAGGATTTCAAAGAGGATATTATGAATATATTCAAGGACTTAAAGGGAAAGATGATCATAATGAATAAACTGATGAGGAAATTTCCACAGATTTCACATGAATTTAAATTATCTTTTTAAAACACTGATTTTGGGGTGCCTGGATGGCTCAGTCAGTTAAGTGTCTGACTTCAGCTCAGGTCATGATCTCACAGTTTGTGAGTTCGAGCCCCAAGTTGGGCTCTGTGCTAACAGCTCAGGGCCTGGAGCCTGCTTTGGATTCTGGATCTCCCTCTCTTTCTGCCCCTCCACTTATACTCTCTCTCTCTCCCTCTCTCTCTCTCTCAAAAATAAATTAACATTAAAAAAATTTTTTTAAAGGAGTAAAAAATAAAACACTGATTTTAATAAAAAATGGTCTGATGCTACTTTTGATAATGCTGAGATCTTCATTTCTGAAAGTGCTCACATAAATATTCCCAGGTGAGGATACTGTAAAGTAGCATTCAAGCCACAGGTGGGATGACATAAAAGATGGGAGAGGAGAGGATGGATTTGATAATTTATAATCACTTCCAACTATCAGAGTCTGTTTCTCTCATCATCACCACTGGGAAAGGGAAGTCATTAAACACATGGGATCTCTAGTCCTGCTGTATCTTCTTCTGGTTGAGTCCCTACTGTGGTAACACTGGAAGAGCAGGAACTTCAGGGTGGGATGAATCAGGCTGTCATGGAACAATATAGAGCTAGATTTACCTCTAACCACATTGCTAGATGTTCCAGTCACAAACACCTGGAGTTTACCTTCTCCTGTACTCCTAGATTATTCCAGCCACATTCCTAGAAAGCCCATGAAACTTGTGTGACCAGATCTAGGATAGACATAGAGCTTCAAGCTCTATGTACCAGTACAATGAGTGATTCATAGAAGATGCTTGATAAACAGTTGTTAAATGAATGAATGCATTCTAGCCACCTAACGTGTTTAACTTGGCTTGAACTTGCAATAAGGCATATTACATATTCCAGTGGTCTCCAAAATTCACTAACACTCTCTCACCCAATCCCCTCAAACAGTAGGGCACTTCATGCAGAACCTCCCTCAGAATTTCAGTGCTGATTTTGAGATCCCTTTTAAAAGGTCATGAAGAGATACATTAATGTATAAGCAAAACTAAGGATGACTGTTAATGAGGATTTTAACCTAATAAAAGTGATTATTTTCCCCCCATGGTTTTTGCTATCATGGAGGATGATGATCCAAGTAGTAAATAAATGGCAAGAAGACTCCCCCTGCTTCCTCAAACTACTTCTGCTCAAAATATTATCAAGAGGGCCTAGCATTCCTCTCCATTCTCTGACTGTTAATGATGCTAAAAGATTAAGATAAAAAAATACTCCCCTTCTATGTTCAGTGCAGACAGAAAGCAATCCAGTGACTGCTGTAGGAGAGAGATGGAGACCCTTCCCCTGTTCCCATCTCTCCTCTGTCTCGTCCCTCTTCACCCCCTCTCACGGTTTTTCACTCTTCTCTTTTGATCCCTCCCTCCCACCCCGCCCAAACCTTACCCAGGGTTTACAGTAGTTATCAGAGCTGGGCATGCCCATTAGTTAGTTGCAGGCAAATCTTGTTTGCAAGCAGGAAACTGTAGGAATTCTCGCCTAGTGGGGTTTTCACTCTTTGTGTGAGCTTAATCTTGGGGATTAACAAATGCATCAACCGGAGACCTCTTACCATGACAGAATGGGCAAGTTCAAGCAGGAATAGTCCCTGAAATGTCTGGTTCTGTGGGAGCTAAGAACACAACACCTGCCAGGTACTGGACAGGGTGTGTCCCTAGAGGAGGCCTGGGTCAGAGAGGAAATAGCTTTTCTGTCATGGTGTCTCTGTTGCTGCTGACTTCACTTGTCCCCTCCTTCTGTATCACTGCTGTCACTGTCTTGCAGCCCTCATGCTAGCATGACCACCTCCCTATCTGGTCCCTGTGCTTCTCTTATCATCTGCCACTTACAAACTTCATGGTTTCTCTTGCTTCTCCCCTGTTGCCTACATACCTACCCAGAATCCATTTTCTTCCTGCTATGTCCTGTGTTCCATGGTTTATTCAAGTGGGTTCCTTAGAAGCAGAACTTGAGACAGGAATTATTAGATAAGTGATTTTAGTGGGAAAGTACTCTTATGGGAAGGGATGTGAGAGAAATAGGAGAGACCAGAGGAAGAGAGCAAAGCAAGGATACAGTCTCAAGTAGACAGTAGCTTCAGTCTGCAGGCAGGTCTGGAGGAGAAATTGCCCCCACATAATAGGTTCTCTCTTGAGGCAAAGGACCTCATATTTTGTACTCTGTACTAGTCATGCATTGATTGTTAGCATGAAGGGGGAAGATAACCTTCTAGGTGAGAGAGCTCCCATTCATCCACAATTCTCCATAGAAGAGGGCAACTGTGGGATGGGCACAGCTCATAGTGAAAGGCATCTAGGTGGGGTACTGCAGCATCCACTCTATATGGAAGAGGTGGCTTCAGTGGCTTTAGATCAGACTCAGCTCATACCAGAGCATGAAACAACCAGAGCACAGGATGACAGGGGAGACAGAAAAGGACTGGCAGCCCTGCCCAAAGGATGATGCCAAATTGGTCATCCATTTCTAGTAAGTGTATATATTTTTTCCACTGTTTTGTGTAATTTGATCCCCCCCCACCCAATTCCACCTTCTGTTACTCTGTACACAAGTAACAAAAATCCCAGTTCTCCCTCCTGTATAACTTGGAAAACGTTCTTTCCCAAACATTTCTTGGCTTTTCCAAAGAGTGCTGCATTCTCCCAGCAGTTGCATACCATCCCTGCAGCAGAGCCACTGCTCTAAGCTTGTTCCCCACATACATCTCCTCCACTAGTAATTACTTCTTCTTGTTGCTTCAAAAATATGACTTTCTCCCACCCTTCATCCCTCAAGTACCAAGGATAGCAAGTTGAAGATGACTGAAAGGAATTATAAAACAAGAAAGGAAAACCTAACCTAGATATCAGACTCCTAAATAACCTGGATCTCAACCCCCTAATTCCATCAGCCATGGCCTTCACTGCTGGCCCCTCTCCGGTTAGTTCTCTTGTTCTCTTTGCCCTCAGTTGTATGCCCCAGAAAACAGCCTTCTCTTTCAGGTCTCACTTTCCCAGGACTCCTTGAATGCCAGTCTCAAGTTTACTCCAAAGGAAAGAGCATGGTTTGGTAATTCTTCTGGGTAATCATATTTTGAAATCACATTTTACTTTTTACTCATTTGTTTCTTTTTTGGGCTTACTTTATTTTATCTTGTGAAATGTACGTAATCCACTTCTCCAACAGAGAAGTATATGACTAGATAATTAGGAAATTATTCTCTCCATATCTTCTATGGAAGTTATTTCCCTGATCATCTACTTCCATGAAGGTAAGATTTAGGGAAAATGTGCCATCCAGCTAAACCCTACATTTTCTAGTCTCCCTTGCAGCTAAGTGTGATGTCCTAGCTAATTACATATTCATAGAAGTGATGTGTATCATTTCTTAATCATGTTGAAAGGAATGAGCACAGATTCTCTTCTCTCCCCACAATGTCTTCTACTGGCTGTAAGCCATGGCTTGTGTAGACAAATCAAACTGTGGTGCTTACAAGTGGTGCTTAAATGTGCACTATCTTACCAGCTGTCCCACCCCATCACCTGAGTCCAGTATAGAGCTCCACTACTTCTGTGAGTGCTTAGAGCTAACGACAGTAGTTACTCCATGTCCTTATGAAAGAGACGATGATGACACTACTGTCCGTGTGAACAAAATGGACCCCTGGGGATGGCAGAGCTTCAAGAGAGAGGGTGCCCGAGTTTTCAACACTGTGATAATGACAAATCAACCATGAAAATGAAACAAACTTCTCTCTCATTTAAGCCACTGGCTCTAGTTCAGCACTCAAACATATATCCTAACTAACTGAGCCCAGTTGGGCTGGGCTTTGTTCAGAGACTGGACCAACTGAATGGAAATCATCATAGCTGAGATAAAGAGGGAGTGGCTGGGGAAAATATAAATCATTCCAAAATAACAAATAGAGAGACTGGAAGAGTAATTGTGTTTGTTTTTTTAAATTTTTTTTAATGTTTACTTATTTTTGAGACAGAGGGAGACAGAGCACAGTGGGGGAGGGGCAGAGAGAGGGAGACATAGAATCTGAAACAGGCTCCAGGCTTTGAGCTGTCAGCACAGAGCCCAATGTGGGGCTCGAACCCACGAACTGTGAGATCATGACCTGAGCTGAAGTCGGACACTCAACCGACTGAGCCACCCAGGTTCCCCGAAGAGTAATTGTTTTTAATGTCAAAGCTGTCCCCTAGTCAAACGTGATGTGGAAAAAATACAAGGGAAATATACAATTGAACCAATAACATCATAACCCGTTTCCAAGAATCCATCTAAGTTATACCCCATTTTTTACACTTGCAAGAGAAAACAAAACTCGTGTTGCAAGTATATTAGCAGTATCAGCAGTTTGATTGATTTGATTTGATTTGGGGCAATGGAAACAATATAAACCCCTTTTGTCTTATTTTGCACTTTTGCAAATAATATTAAATCAATTTCTCAAGTAAAATCACTCCTTGTTGGCTCTCTAATATTCAGGTCACTATAATGTCACTTGACACATTTTGGCAATATTTTCGGGCTAGCTTGACACATGATACACACTCCAAAATGCCTAAAATGCCTGGTATTAACTGAGAGAACTAAGATATCTACAGTCTATGTTTTCCCTTTACAGAAGAATTTTACAGTTTATTAAGAGGGTATATGTTCAGGGTTCAGTCCAAGGAAGCTTATCCTATACTACTACCAATGGGATGACTTAGCTGAGATGGACTTGTTTAGCTGGTTTCTTAAGTCCTGGAAACCTCTCCCCATTTGCTACCTCCACGCCCATGCCTGTGTCTGCATTTTTGAGCCCTGTTTTTATCCGTAGTTCCTCTTTTGGAATGCCTTCTTACTCCTTTTTCTTAGTCTTACCTTCTGTCCATTCTTTAAATTTTCACACCATCCATGAAGCTGCCTTCTATTGTTTATTAAAGCTTTCTGTTCCCCGCTGGGGTTTCTGAAGCCCATCTCTTCTCTGTGCTTAGAGTTTGTACCACAAGATTCAGCGCTTAGGCACATTATAGTTTGTATTGATCAAGGGTGTTTTAAGCATATAGTTTTTTTCCCCACCTAGCTGCTGCTGCTGCTGATGCTGCTTTTTCTTCTTCTTCTTTTTTTTCATAAATGTTTATTTATTTATGAGAGAGAGAGAGAGAGAAAGAGAAAGAGAGACAGAGACAGACAGAGAGAGACAGAGAGGGGGAGAAAGAGAATCCTAAGCAGGCTCCTTGCTGTCAGTGCAGAGCCCAGCTCGGGTCTCACTCTCACGAACAGTGAGATCATGACCTGAGCCAAAATCAAGAGTCAGATGCTTAACCTACTAAGCCACCAGGCACCCTTCTCCCCACCTAGATTCTTAAAGGCAGAGATCACACTTCACCCAGAGCTTCTACTTCCTGTAGATCTGGATGAATAGGAGACGCTCGGTAGAGAGCTAGTAGGTATTTAGTTAAATTGATGGATTAGTTGTTAAAACTTCCAAGTATGTACCCTTAATTACTCCTTCTATAATGTCTTTAAAATTTTTCTCTTTGGGAGGGGGCATGTACATTTAAATATGTGTGTTAATTCACTTAAATATATTTATTGAGTACTTACTATGTGTCAGGCACCATGTTGACTGCTGGTGATAAAAAAAAAATTGGATATGACAAGACCTTGGTTTTCTTTGTTCTATGTAGCTAAGGAATGATTATTTAGAGAACGAACAAGACAGAGGCAGGAGCAGACTTGAGCAGAAGAGACAGGATGGAGATGCATTGTGCTCAAGGTATGAGGGAGGCATCCAGGTGGTAATTGGGAAGGCAAGTCTAGGAGCACAGTGGGGGATTTGGGCTGGATGTAGATCTCTGGGAGACATTTGTCTGTAGATGACAGTTGGACCCATGGATCTTGTTAAATTTTCTAGAGGGATAGGATACAAAGAAAGGCCTGAGAAGGCAACAGTATTCTATGACAAGTAAAATATGTGGAAGGAATACCACAGAGGTTCAGAAGGTGACCTGAAAATCTTAATTAATCTGTAAACAACATCTGTAGAAATGGCTTGCAGAAACGGGGGCAATTCTGGGTCTACTGCAAAGAATTTCCTGCCCCTCATTTGTCTGAATGCTTTGAACCCCAGTCTTACGATGGCTGGCCTTGCTGGCAGATATGCCAAAAGAGAGAGGACGATGTAGGCTCTGGCCCAACGCTATCAAAAGAAGCAGACAAATAGAAAGAATCCAAGGATGTTGGACTATCATGTATCTGAGGATCAGAATGAGGGTTTCACACATGTTCCTTTTCCCTTGAAGCAGTTCTAGGTGGGCAGTCTGGTCCTAGTTTGCTACAAGTTAATGCTATTACCTTGGGCAGCTACTACCTCTTTGAGTCTATAAGTCTCAAAGTCTATAAGTCTATAGGGGGTCTTAGAGTCTATAAGGAGGATGGGCAAAATAATCTTTGGTACCCTAGACAGTCTTCAGTAAAAGAAACAACCAGAAATCTTGCCTCCCAGGGGCGCCTGGGTGGCTCAGTTAAACGTCCAACTCTTGATGTCGCTCAGGTAGTGATTTCACTGTCCTAGGGTCGGGCCCACTTGGGATTCTCTTTCTCCCTCTCTCTGCCCCTCCCCCACTCTCTCTCTCTCTCTCTTAAAATAAATAAACTTTAAAAAAAGAAAAAGAAATCTTGCCTTCTCTATAGCTGAGAGCCAGGAAATCAGGATGCTGGAACCCATGTCCGTGCCTGCCTTGGGGTTTAGCGATATCATCTCTGCTGCCCAAATTGATGTGTGAACTCATCATCAGAAAGGGTTTTTTTTCTTTTTTCTTTTTTTTAAGAGTTCTGCTTCATGACTTTGGGTCCTCAGACCCCCAGGGCATAAGTGAGGCTGTACTCCAGGTGGTATGGGATAAATGTTGTGAATCACCTCAGGGCATCGCTTTAAGTGAAAAATTTAAGAGCAAAAGCAATTTCCAGTTAACATAAACACTACTTGCTATAAAAGTAGAATACAAATTTTGGTCCTAAAGATCGCACAAGAGATGGAAATGAAGCTCGGCATCTTCTCGTTGCCCTGGACTACTTGCTTTCACAAGGACTGGAAACTCTCTCTTCGTTAGGAAGGCCTGGCAGCACTGCAAGGCACTCTTTGCCCCGGGAACTTATTATCATTCTCGGGGACCTGAGAATTTCTTCTTGAGCTAGAACAGTTCATGTTTTTTATTTTTGGTTTTGTTTTTGTTGTTTTGTTTGTTTGTTTTGCCTTAGAAAATGCAAGGGTTCAGATCTGGGGAATTTTGGCGGGCACTATGTTGACAATTTCTGTCTTCACCAGAACATTCTCCTGAGGGGGGTTTGGGGCAATTTAGCATCGAAGGATCTGGTTCCATTAGTTATATAATGTGTTCATAAAAGAAGGGCTGGCTATGGCTTTCGAAGACCTAACCTTCCCTTCAGGTCATGAATTGATTATCATCTAGAAAATGCAAAGTATCTAATCATTCGGACTCCAATAGTTAGTTTTGCCCTTGTAAACTCCTGACTGAAAGCAATTATTTCCCAAGTTTTAGAGACAAAAATGAACCATAGAAGAGCAGCTGTAGAACTTGTTGTAAGAAAATATGATAATTCCCAAGTTTGACATGTGCTTTGACAACAGTCCTTTGTTAATCAACAGCTTCAGTCCTAACACAGACATGGAAAACATGTTGGGCAGCCAGTTCTCAATTCTACATGCCAGTGGGAGGGAGTGGTAGTACAGAAAACCCTACGCAACAGATAATCCCCAAATCATTGTTGTTTGGCCTGGGGAGGTATCATATTTTTTAATTTAAAAAAAATTTTGGCAGCAGATTCACACCCTTTAATTAGATCCTACGCAAGTTATTGTCAATATTAGCTTCACTTTCTGAACAGACACTCATGGCTGGCAGGAAAGGCCACCCTGGGCAGCAGGAGAAATTCATTTGGGGATTAAGAATTAGCAGGAGACAATTCTGACATGGCTAATCCTCGTGTGGATAATTGAGTGTTGACTGGCACTTTAGGGAAATGCATTTACGGCAGAGGATGGCGTGGGATGCTGTTCTATAATCAGGTTGGTAGAGGGAACCTCTTCACTTCTTAACAGCAAGGAGTTGCTCCATGAACGCAAAGCAAAACCAGCAGCCTGAAAGCCAGCAGCCTGAAGGCCAACATTTCGAATCATGTGCTAAAGCAGCAACTGAGAACATCTCCACCCGAGGTTCTCCAAGGGCTTGAGGCTGGAGGGAGGAGTTGGTGGTCGTTTAATAGTTTTCTAAGAATATGAAATATTAATCCAACCATGGATCTTTTCTGAGGTTGCTCCCTATCTAAAGCCCTTCTGGTTTCCTGTTTGTATCTCTAGCTAAGGCTTTACAGAAAGTCTGTGTTTGTTTGGTACACTTGAAGCAGCTCTGGGACAACCCAGTGAGGAGAAAATGGATGATGGAGGAATACTGGCTTCCCTACTTTCTCCTACTTTGAACAATGGGAACAATGGTATCTATTGCAGGAGTTATAAGGATTAGAGAAAACACATGTAAAGCACTTGGTACCGCTACATCGTGAGCAACAACTCTGTAATAGATAGGTCTCATTCTTATTAGTAATTAGAATTATAAGTATCTTAGTCTTGTTAATGATAAGGATATCCCAACAGTAGTATCACCTTCTACTGACATGTAGAAGAATAAAGTAAATAATCTAGCAGATGTGCTCTTTGAATACACATAGCATTACTCCACAGAATTTACTTTTCCTCGAGGAGGTTCAGTGGCAAAATTAAGATTTTGAACTATTTTGGTAAGGAGAGTTTAGATGTTTAGACACTAGATGGAAGATTACAGAAGGTCCTCTACAATTTCTTTAAGAAACAATAAATGCTCACCCATCCAGGGTAGACCAAGAGTGGTTGTGACTTCTGGGTATCTCGCTGTTATCCACTGTCTATTTTTTTCTCCCCTGGCTACTGTTAAGAAGGCATCAACTGGAACTTGAGCCTGCTTATATAGGAAATACACTAAACCCAGCATGTTCAAATTGGTTTTTCATAATTCATTCATGTAGAGTTGTGAAAACTAGTTCCTGCCACATGATATATCCTCATAAATATTTGTTGAATAAATGCAGGAAATGAAGGAAACTAATCAATAGGTATGTGACTACAGAATCTTAACACTGAAAGGAATCTTAGAAATCTTCAATTTCAAGTAAAAAATAGATAAACAATTGCTTTAGCCTGACTGGGCTGCTATGGCAAAAGATCACAGATTGAGTGGCTTATAAACAATATAAATTTATTTCTTATAGTTCTGGAGGCTGGAAGTTCAAGATCACAGTGTCAGCATGGTTGAAGGAGGGACCTCCTCTGGGTCACAGACTTCTAACTGTACTCATCGTATCCTCATCTCTGAGGTCTTTTTTTAAAAAAGCATGAATCCCATTCATAAGGGTTCTCTTATGACCTAATCACGTCCCCAAGGAGGCTCCCCACCTCCTAATACCATCGCCTTGGGCATTTAGGTTTTCAACATATAAATTTGGGGGCACACAGACATTCAGACCATAGCAACAGTTTAAATATTTTCAATAGAAGATGAATTAAAATTATACACAGCCATTTAATGGAAAACTATATAGCTATTAAAAAGGTATGCCTACATGTATTGTCAAGACAAAGGGTTCATGATACCTTGTTTTAAAAAAGTCAGAAACGGTACTATAAAATTTCATTTCCTTCTTAAAGTATAATATAAAATGTTTGACTAAGCCCAAGCAATGTTTGGAATGATAAAAAAATTTTTTGAACAGTGGTTATCTCTGGGGCATAGGTTGGGAGGTGGATAAAGTAGGAGAAATGAGGGAAACTACCATTTTATTTCACGAAATATTGTGCTCTTTGAGTTTTTAAAACAAGCACATATTACTTTCATAACAGTTCAAAGAAAACCAAAGCCCCACATAGTTCAACTTCCTGCTTTAAAAGTTTCTAAAAATATACTCATTTTTCTGTTAGATTTATTGACGTTTGACAAATAATATTGCAAGATATTTAAAGTGTACATCATGATGACTAGATACATGTATTCATGGTGAAAGGATTTCTCCCATCTACCCACCACTGGTCTAGTAATTTTCAATGATATAATATAGCATTATAAACTGTAGTCCTCATGTTTTACATTAGATCCTCAGACCTTATTCGTCATAAAGCTGAAAGTTTGTACCTTTTTACCAAACGCTCCCTATTTCCTCCACTCCCACCTCCAGCCCCTGGAAACTACCTTTGTACTGTTTGTAAGTTTCACTTTTTTCTTTCTTCAGATTCTACACATAAGTGACACCATGCAGCGTTTGTCCATCAACTAAGGAATGAACAAAGATGTATAAACACACACACACACACACACACACAAACACACATAGGAATATTATTCATCCACGAGAAAAGGAAATATTGCCATATGTGACAACTTGGATGGACCTGGAGGGCATTGTGCTAAGTGAGATAAGCCAGACACAGAAAGACAAATACTGCATAGTATCAATCACACGTGGAATCGACCTTCTTCTTTTACAGATGAAGAAACTAAAATTCAGAGAAATTCCTGATCATAGAAACTTGTAACTGAAAGATAATTTTAACATCATTAAATTTACCTTCCTTATAATACAGATAAGGAAGCTGAGGCACAGAGAAATGAGGTGAGTTATAGTTTTGAAGACTGAAGTCTGGGGAGAAAAGAAGTTGCATATGTTCGTGCTGAAAAAATTGTAGGTACTCAGCACATACTGTAAATCTATTAAAACTGACTCACTCATTTTGGATGAGGTAAGTGTTGACATTAGACAATTTGGTGGGCAGCATTTATTTTCCTATTTATTAAAACGTCAGAAAGAGTACCAATGGCACCTCCTAAAAGGCTTGCAGGTGGTGGTCTTCAAAACACAATCCTCAATCCTTGAAGAGGATTAAAAACTCTAATAATCTAGCTTAATGATAAAAATAAGGCTGACATGCGTACATTCAGGATATCAAAGCACAGATGGTTCATGAAAAATTCTACAAAGGTCAAAGACAGACATATATGTATGTATATGTAAATACAAATTTATAAAATATGTATATGTAATATGTAAATATATGTAAATATATATGTATTTATATGTAAATATAAATTTATAAAATACATTTATGGAATAAGTTTATAGATATATGGAAAGTAAATCAAATTTAAAAGTCACAGAATATCAAACTAGAAAAAGTCAGACTTCAAAGAAATTTGCTCTTTGAACAAATTCACCAATGCTCATTCAATAATTTACTTCTTCTCAAGTTACATTTTGTATATGTCCCAGTGGAAAACAAGATCATGTCTGACATTTTCAAGGGAGCACAGAGAAATCCAAATTTCTTTATATGCTCTTGGTTAACTGGTCATATTAATGTAAGAACATAGTGACCATACTTTGAGGCAGTAAGACTGTGTCTCTGATTACACACCACAAACCAGTCTTGTAGCTAAAACATGTCACTGGGTTGGCTGAGTTGGTTCTGGTCTTACTGGCTGTGCACATGCTTTGTCTGTGTTACTAATACACAGAGAAGTGGAAAACTGAGACCATTCCCTGAACAGCTCAAGCCTCAAATTATCATTTGTCCAACGATCTGGAATATTTTTATTGTAATAGAATAATTCCCAATTTGCCCCAATTCTTCACCTCACTCTGCCCCTGCAGAACATAAAATAAACCAAGTTTACGTAAGGACCGTTATCAGAAGAAAGGGTTCTGAGAAGTTAATGTACCTACGTAAGAATTCAGCCCCAAGTGCTGAAGCAGTACCTGTATTTAAATCATTCTGGTCATGTCTGAGGAGATGAGCTGTGTCCACCATTCTCTGGCTCTCCGTGAGATCTCCCAAATGAGACGTTGGCATTTTCATGTGGCAGGAAAATAGAAGCTGAAGTCAAGAAAACCGCAACATCTGGAACAGGAGGAAAGACTTCACTGGAAAGAACTTGACAAACTCTGAAAACAAAGTTCTAGACTTTACTAATTTATTTTGGCTGCAAAGCCGAGCTCAATGCAAAGCTCAAAGAGGATTTGTCCGAGGCTCCTTTCAAAGAAGGAAAAAGCCAACCCGCACTAAAATTAATGCGTCGACTGCATAAACAGTCAAGATAGTTATCTGATACTGAGGGAATAGAGCCACACTAGGCCTTTTTGTTATTTATGGGATTATTATTGGAGGAAACAGAAGCAATTAGATATCCCCCTGCTTTCAGAGCAGGGGAAGGAAAAAAGGTGTCAAACATAGTTTTTCAATTTGGTCTCTTGATCATTTCATTCTCGCTACATCTTAAAATCCAAATATACATACGCCCCGAGTGCCCCACTCACTGGCCTCTCAGCTGCTCCTTTGACTGTTTCTCCTTTATCCTTTGAAAGTTTCACGGATTTTGAATGATGTGTGGAAAGACTTAAAAATACCTGAAAAATGCAAGTTGTATCTTTAAAAACAAAGTGCATTGCTACTGTATGTAAAATACATATGTGTACATACACATGGTAAATAGAGAGGAAAAGAACCTTAAAGAGCACTTGTACTATAGAAAATACTTGCCACTCTTTGCCCAGGTTTTCAAGTCATTTTTTGGAAGCTGCTTCCCAGTGTGAGTCCCTTCAAGAGCCCAGTGGGGATGAGGCGTATACCCATGGTGCCAGTAGATGCATATCCTGGTCAGGTGTCTGAATCTGAACCAAGTGACACTGAAGCCAGCACAGTAAGGAACTGATCCGGGTGGGAGCTGACAGGTCTGTTCTCTGGTGCCTGGAGCAACGGGGTGTGGGTGGGTCCAGTATTGGCAGGGGCCACGATACCTGTTGGGACACCCAGAGGGCAGGGGCAGTGAGGTTCTCACCCTGTGATCCTGTAGGTAGGACTTAGGCTATGGTCCTGGCTGCTGTGAGATTCCCTTGTGTCTGCCTGTTTCTCAGGCTTGTTCCTCAGACTCCCCATTGTTTCCGTGGGCTCCCCAGTGGACTCCCTAATTCAGTAAATTCTTTTTCTACTTAAGCAAAGAAGGTTTTTGTTGCTTGCCGCTTAGTTTTTTGTTTTTTTTTTAATGTTTTTTTTTTTTTTTTTAATGTTTATTTTACTTTTGAGAGACACAGAAACAGAGACAGAGGACAAGCAGGGGAGGGGCAGAGAGAGGGAGACATAGGATCCAAAGCAGGTTCCAGGCTCTGAGCTGTCAGCACAGAGCCTGACACGGGGCTCAAACTCACGAACAGGGGAATCATGACCTGAGCCAAAGTCGGATGCTTAATTGACTGAGCCATCCAGTCGCCCCTTGCCTACAACTTAGAATCCAGACAAGTACTCTCATAATTCCTTTACTCAGAAGTGACCTCCATTAATATTTTAACTGATGGCACTCTGGCCTTTCTTCTGTATCTATAATGTTTCATTTTGCCATGGTGAGTGCAGAGCTGTCGACACCTGGCTCAGAGAGCAGCAAGAGAGGCTTACCTTCTGCCTTCAGTGTGCATACAGGGGGGGTGTGTCCCACTTTTTTCAGAGGTACTCAGGCATACTTATAATTTTCCTTAGCTTCTAGCAAAGGTGACTGATGGTATGAAAATCTGCAGAAAAGGCAGTAGGGCACCTGAGGCATGTGATATTTGTCTCTAGTAATCATGGGAATAGTTATGATTTCATTTCTGAGTGCCTACTATTCATCAGGTTCTTTACACTAACTCCTCACAATGTTCCATGAGGTAGACATTGTCGTTACTCCCATTTCACAGATGAGTAAACCGAGGCTTAGAAATATTAAATAACTTATCTTAAGTTCACTAAGAAGGAAGGGACAGCTCCAGAATTTATACCCATGTTGGCTGACCTCAGAGACGTCTTTACTAACTGAATCACAAGTCTGACCCCAGGTACAGCTGCTCGGGTCATTTGTATGCTGGCTTGTTTCCACTGCCCACGATTGGCTAGTTAGTATGGGAGTGTTTGCTATAATCCTGCTCTGTGTGGGGCACTGTTTTAATTCTAATAATGAAGGCATACTCCTTTAATTCAAGGCTCAATCATAAAAGTAATATGCCTTTAGAGAGTGTATTATGGTTTACACAGCATTTTAATATGGATCATCTCACTTAATGTCGTGAAATGACTAGAGAATAATTACAAAGAATAATGCCAAAATGTGCAAAGTAACCTGGGGCTTAGAGAAAAAGTGAAGATAGGAGGTAAGGTTAATGAGGGTGAGCTTCTGAGGGAAAACGGGTTTTTAGAAATTTCTTGAAGGTAATTCTGGTGCTTGATGGTGAAAGAGAGGTAGAGGGAATTCACTGTTGGCAGGTCTGTAACTGAGTTTTAAAATCTGAG
Organism: Prionailurus bengalensis; assembly: GCF_016509475.1. Taxonomy (NCBI): domain Eukaryota; kingdom Metazoa; phylum Chordata; class Mammalia; order Carnivora; family Felidae; genus Prionailurus; species Prionailurus bengalensis. Next base: position 83,971,177 of record NC_057354.1, on the reverse strand, counting down.
GTGACTGCTGGACTTGGCATTCCCTGGTTCTGTTAAATGGCCTTGTATGCAAGGACTGGTTCAACAGGAGGGCTGAGTGGATGCGCTTCATAAAAATCCATCAGAGCCATGATGTACCATCATCCTTTGAATCTATAAAATGGCCCTTCCATGAGGTCTTATCACTGGTTGATGCTGAGCCCATAATGGACACAACAGTGTTGTCTTTGTCCTCAAGGTGTCTTCTGTTGGGGAGAAACAGATACACTTGAAATAACTGGGGGTCTTGTACTGTTCTGGCTCTGAGGCAGACTTCGTGGAAGAAGTGTGATAAAGAACACTTTCTGGTGCCCAGGGCAACAAAACCTCCCTGGAAAGACACATGTTCTAGCAAACTTGGGCCTTTCAGGTCAGTTATGATAGGCTTCCTTGGATGTATGTAAACAGAATGTGAGACAAGGTTGAAAATGTTGCCAGAGAGCTTAACGCATCGGTAATTTTAAGAAGTACAGTCCAGGGGCGCCTGGGTGGCGCAGTCGGTTAAGCGTCCGACTTCAGCCAGGTCATGATCTCACGGTCCGTGAGTTCGAGCCCCTCGTCAGGCTCTGGGCTGATGGCTCAGAGCCTGGAGCCTGTTTCCGATTCTGTGTCTCCCTCTCTCTCTGCCCCTCCCCCATTCATGCTCTGTCTCTCTCTGTCCCAAAAATAAATAAACGTTGAAAAAAATTAAAAAAAAAAAAAAAGAAGTACAGTCCAAGGGTTATTGGCTTCCATCAGAATGAAGGAATTTCATCCTAAAACAGAGAAGGCAAAATGCTGGCCTTGTCCTTTGTCTTTTTTTTTTTTTTTTTCCCTCTAAATTGCTTTCTTTCCCTCCAAATGATTAAACCTGAGTAACTTGCAGGTGGCTGCAAGGGTAACAAGATTTCCCTCCCTCCTTTTTCTTAATGAGCTTGTATTCTCTCCATAAACATATTTGAAGGTTGCTCTTTCTCCTCTTCGAGATTTGAACCTAGATGAAAGGAGACCAGTGTGGCAGAAGGTGCATGTGGGTAGGTGGAGGGAGCTGGCTTCAAAGGGCTGACCTCGGAGGGTGAGTCATGATGCTCTTCACTTGCCCTGCCAGCGGTTTCCTCCCCTGGTGACAAGTCAGCCAAGAAGCACAAAGCCATTTGGAGGATCGAGCCAGTCGCCAAATCTGAGTATGTAGTTTGAATTGGACACAAACTAAGACATTCTCCAGGGAAATACTTGATGATGATGATGATTTTGTCAATAACTTGCCAGGGTTGTGCAAATTAAATATGAAGATGTTGGCACTGGAGCCTTTGATGGATCTGCATAGAAGGGGGTGTTGTGCTGAGGCCAATTCCCCGGTGAATGGCTCTGCATGGCAAAAATGTGTCTTTCCCAATCAGTTTCCCCCTGCAGCCCTCTGGGCCCCACAGTTGGTGAACCAGGAGGTGCTGCTCGTTAGAAGGGAAATAGTCACGGGAGAAGGAATTTACTTTGTGTTCCTTGTTAAGGTACAATGTCTGTTTTGCCTTAGTGACTGTCCTATGTCCGTGGCTTTCTCTGCAGGAACTAGAGGCCAGAAATGGTGCTGGCCACCAGAGTGTTCTTCCCTGAGCTGCCTTGCTAGCAGGCAGGTGAAGGCTCCACAAACTTCACTGTCCAAAGGGAGGTTCCTCCCAGGAAGAAAGTGCTGCCCATGGCCCCAGCTTCAGAACAGAGAAGGTGGGACACATGGCAACCAGATTTCAGGTATTCAGCGAGAAGAAGAAAGGAGCTGTTATTCTCCATTTCCTCTGGGAGCCTGCTAAGGCACAGGCCTAAGAGTTGAATGTAAGAGCTGGTTCTGAAACAGTGACTTCCCAGGTCTACCTCAGCATTGGACTTGAGGACCAATAAGGAAATGTTCCCGTGGTGGTGACTACTCCTCTGTGCCTTGCCCAGTCTTTGAGGACCAACTCCTGTCACCCACGCACTCTACAAGATTCTTCTCCTCCTCTGAGATCACACAGCTCTGTGAGAATCACTCAAATGACAAACGTCTTGTGTGGCAATATATTATTTGTCTATTTCCCCTTCCCTTCAAAATTGGGAGTCCCTTGCTGAGACACAGCAAGATCTAGCAATGCGGTTACCAAAGTCTATCACTGTGAGTTTTGTTATATCTGACTACTGCCCAAAGTATCAAATACTTGATATTTTTATGTTGGCTTTCTTTGCTTACAGATTTGTTGTTGTTTTGAATGCTCCTATTTTTAAATTTAGTAATAACATAAAGTAAAATGAACTGATCCTAAGTGTACTGCTCAATGAATTTATTTATTTATTTATTTATTTATTTATTTATTTATTTCACTCTATAACCTCTAGCCAAGCTAAGATATACAGCATTTAAATATCTCTTTAAAAAGATAACTTGATATCTCCACTAACAATATCTTCAAAAGTATGGTTTGATGTGCTAGTTCAAGTTTCTCTAACACACACTATAAATTACTATAAATTACAAATGCTTCTATTTCATCTAAAACCATCTTGTATAGTACTAGGTGTGATTGTATCATTCATTTAACCCATCCATTTGGTGTTTATGGAGTATGTGCTATGTGTACAGAGAGTCAGGCATACAGCAGCAAATAAAACAGACCAAAATCCCTGTTCTTGTTAAGTTCCAGTCGAGGAAAGTGATGGAGAACAAAATGAGTAAGTAAAAATATATAGACTGTCAGATGGTGACAAGACTTTGGAGCAGAATAAGGCAGGAGACGGGGACAGGAAACGCAGGGTTTGGCTAGGGGGAGTAGTTCTGAATACTTAGGTAAGGTGGTCAGACAGGGCCTAGGATTTGAGCAAAGACTTGAAAATACAGGGAAAAGGCCCTATGGGGAGATCAGATTTCCAGGTAGAGGTAACAGCAAGTGCATAGACCCAGGGGTAGCAGATTGATGGGATGCAACGAAGCTAATGTTCCAGTCTTGGGAGTACCAGAGTGGCTACAGCAGGGCCATAGCAGTCTGGCACACACAGGTTCTTATCACACCTCTGCTACCCTCTTCAGTGTCTTTGGGCAAGTTAATCTCTCAATAATGCAGTCTTCAACTGGAGTAAGAAAAATTCCCTTTTGCAGTTGTGTGCTTATATAGTATGTGTATGTTAGGGAAAATGTACGTAACACAACTAGTTTAGTATCCTCTCTGTATCAGGGACTTGGAAAATTATAGCTGTTATTGTGCTCAGTAAGCACCTAATAAACATACAATGATTTATATGGTGGCTACAGTGCTTTGATCTTCAAAATTATCATGCCTTTTGCTTTTTATTCACATTATAATAGTTAATGAATAATATGTGTCTTGTGAAGCACTGTGCTACACAAATTTCAAGTGAAGTATGACTTGGTCTTTGGCTTTCAGAAAAGTTTAATCTAATTGGGGGTAAGAAGAAGAAGAAAGAGGATAGATATTAATACTGTTTGCAAAGTATCCAGTTTGTCTTTTAGGTAAATGGAAGGGGTTTCATTTCCCTGGCCCTTTGAAGTTAGGTGCTCATGTGACTTGCTTTGCCCATGAAATGTGCATGCTAGTGATGTATATTAAGTCTTGGGCAAAGCTTAAAGCACCAGTGCATAATTTTCCCCAAAACAGGTTTTGAGATGGGGTCTCTAACAGCCTGAGTCCCTGGGTGATTAGAGGAAGCTAAGCTTCCCTACCAACCTACATTGGAAATGCAACATGAGCAAGAAATAAACCTGTGTCAAACCACTGAGATTGGCAATCATTTGTTACTGAAGTTAAAAGTGCCCTATCCTGACAGCAAACGTATGTAAAATAATCAGAGCACACAATCTAGGGTTGATGTCATATCATTATAATAGTGGTAAAAATATAATAAAATCAGAATAACATTCTAGGATAAGAGCGATGAAAAGAGATAGATGTATCATAACTGTGTTCACAAAGAGTTGAAAAATGCCAAATATATTGTGGCTTGATGAAAAAATGTTTTTCAACCAACATGTACATTTACTGAACTGCCATTTATGTTTGATGTTTGATCCACTAAAAGTCTGTGGCAATATTTCAGAAAAGTACAAGTTGATCCGAAAACATATATAATATTCTAGAATACATCTTTTCTGTTTCTTGAACTTCACTAGCATGTTCTTTCAATGATTTTATAAATTAGTACTTATGTTTCAGTTGCACTCCAAAAAGGAATAGAGTGGTTTAAGACTGAAAGCATTGATACAGGAAGACGAAAAACTGTTACCAGAGTAGAATACAGACATGCTGTGTTTTACTAATAAAAAGAAGTTTTGAGATAATGTCTGTCTAAAATAGAAAGTACCATTTGCTTTCAAAATTTGGTACTACCCCAGTTCAGGATCCAAGTGTCATATCTTCTCCAAACAAACATGAACTTAAATTTTTTTTAATGTTTATTTATTTTTGAGAGAGAGAGAGAAGAGAGAGAGACAGAGCACTAGCAGGGGAGGGGCAGAGAGAGAGAGGGAGACACAGAATCTGAAGTAGGCTTCAGGCTCTGAGCTGTCAGCACAGAGCCCCATGCGGGGCTAAACACGAACTTAAGAAGCCTCAGTGAAAATTCATTTGCCCCTCCATTACTTACTAAGCTCTTTGTTACTAGTAAATTTCATTCATTCTATCACTCATTTTAAACGCCTTTCTTTCCTTGGCTCATTCTGTCATCACAGGCTATGGAAGAGGGATACAATGTTAATCTTAACTAGGGGGCTAATGATGTCCGTCTAGAGAATTTTCATCTTAAGGCGTTCATTCCGAACAGGGACACAGGAGACTGTTTTCTCATGGTGCTTCTATTCTTTCAGACCTGAATGAAACTGCTCAAATCCGTGCTTCTCTAAATACAGAGAATAATAGTTGTAAAGAGTGAGGGGTGGCAGACAGGAAATCCCACCTTTCAAAGATAAAATAATGTTAAGGAATTTATTTTCAACTTTCCAAAAAAACAAAACAAAACAAAACAAAACAAAAACAAAAACAAGAAAACAAAACCCCCGCAAAATTCCCTTCCGAAGCTACACCTGATTTTTAAAAGTGTAAGGTTTTTATAGACTATTACTTTAAAATCAGAACACCCAAAATAATCTAAACATGGTACCAAATTAATCTTAGAGCACATTTCAATTTATTCCCCCTTTAAGCTTCAGTAAAATTTCTTTTTTTTTTTTTTAACGTTTATTTTTGAGACAGAGAGAGCCAAGTGGGGAAGGGACAGACAAAGAGGGAGACAGAGGATCCAAAGCAGGCTCCGCATTGACAGCAAAGAGCCCGATGTGGGGCTCAAACCCACGAACTGTGAGATCATGACCTGAGCCTAAGTCAGACACTTAACCGACTGAACCACCCAGGCACCCCAATAATATTTCTGTTTTTGGTTGGATTTAGCCAAGTAAGTGTTGATGTCTTCCCTTTCTCAAATAATCTTTCTTCCCCCTCATTGAATTGCTAGCAGGTGAGAATTTTTTTTCACTCTCATTCACTGATGGTCTTTTTATATATTTTTTTTATCTCTTCTCTTTTCACACTGCCCCCATCTGCTATCCTTTTATCTGCTTTGAAGCTCCATACCAAAACCTTTTTGATTCAAAGATGAAATCTGTTTTGATCAGAGAACACTAATGGAGAAGACCCCAACAATGAGGTTCCCTAAATTGGAAAAGTCAAGGAAAAGAGGGTGGGGTAAACCAGGCAGAGTAAATAGGCTCTGGAGAGCAGGGATTTTGATCTCCATTCTGGCTGTATTTGGAGACAGCCCAACTCAGGGAGCAGTCCTGCTGTCCATTTTCCCAACAGGCCTCTTTTCCACTGTTCAGACCACAGTTGCCCCGCCTTACCCTGCAAAGGGAGGCTGCTACTGCTGCCTGTGTTGTGCCCATACTCCTTTGCTTCTCTCTACCCACTGATTCCTTTAATCTCTGAGAATTCAGATCCCTCCTCCACATCTCTTGCTTCTCAGATCCCACCCTGACCACAGCCTTGCTTACCCTGGGCTCAGAGTTGAGAAGTGCAGCCCTTGTTTTCTCGTGTCAACTTTTTTAAGCCTCTTTCTGGTGTTGGAAACACACCTTGCTTAGGTGCAGCTGTTTTTAGTAAGGGTCTCAGGACTGATGCCAGTTGATTCATAAAGTATAAATGGACTTGGTGACTCTTTAGGAGGCCCCTGTGCCGCTGGTGCTGGAGGCAGAGTGCAGAGAAGGCAGTGAGCAATGGGAAACACCTTGGCTGTGCTGGTGGGCTTCAGATCCACTTGGGGTCTGGTCTTGTCCACCCTGACCATAACCTTCTGCCCTCTTTCTTCTCTTTGGACTGTTAAGGAGTCTTTTGGTGGAGTTCCTTTGTTCAGAGTAATGATTTCCAAGTGGCTAAAAAAGAACTGAAAAAAGAACAAACCAACAAAACAAATTTGTGAATCTCCTGAAAATTTCTCCCACGCTTATGAAATGACTAACTGAAATGTGAATAAAATCTGTTTGTTCAGAAAATCAGGAACGCATCTATCATCTTGCATTTTAACATTTAAACTCCTCTGTACGCATTTCATGCTTGGTTTTTTTGTTTTTGTTTTTGTTTTCTTTTAGTAGCAAAACTGTAGGTAAACCAGGGACTGGCTCAGCTATGAAACTGTGGAACGCTCTGAAACGGCCGGGTGAAGCGCTCTTCCGGGGGCCCATTTAACCGTGGGTAGGGCCCAGGTTAACTGAAGTTGGGGAAAATGGAAATGTTGACATTTCTTTAAACAATAAAAATTACAAGTGATTGCCAAAGTGCCACGAGCTGACATTTATGGAGATTGTTCACCGATTATATATATGAAATATCATAAGTAATTAGCTCGTGGAAATTACCTGCCCCTCATTATTTTGCTTTTAGAATATTTTTAAAGCTTAGGTTACTAAAATTTCAAATAATCCTGGGCTGTGCTGTCATGGGTCTTTATCCAAATGAATCGTGGTCTCTTGTAAACAGTCCTATGATCTGATTTCCATTGGGACAGGAGTTGTAAAAGGCCAGGGATTTTCGATGGATTTACACATATACTGTTTCAGTTAAGTTACCAAGGTTGACTTTACAGCCCTTTTCCTTGGAGTCTTAAATACACTTGCCACCCAGTCTCTTCCTACCACATTGGAGGGAATGGGTGATGAGATTAAAAGGGCTCAAGGTGGGGGCGGGAGGAGTCTGCTTCCATGAAATTTCCAACTGGAAATCCTTCTGCAGTTGGTGGTCTCAGTTAACTAGCTTGGTGGCATTTATTGCTGGAAAGCTGACTCTTAAAGATACTTCAACATGGAGGCAGGCATTGGAGCATTTTTCTCTTGGAAAGCTTCGTTCTACTGATACCCTTTTGCAAGGAAGAGATGCTTGGGAAGAAAGTTGGCAATTGTAATCTGAATGTGCATGAAGCCACTGAAGCAGGGCCGGCCAGATCCTCCAACTTGGCTTCTCCCTGCTTCCCAAACACAAGAGAAGATGGGCTGGCTTTCTTAAGATTTGCTCAGCTCAGGCTGGAATCATTACAAACAAATATTAATGGCACTCCATTACTGGCTACATTTTCAATGAAGTTTAAATAGTCTGACTTATGATGATTAGCGAGAAATGCACGGATAATAAAGGTAAATGAGATTCATATTTAATCCCCAACTCTAAACGACTGGTTTGATTGTCTCATTCACTTGGCAAACAATTTCGTTTCTAAATGTTATTTAAGCCACAGATATAATTTCTTTAACACAGCAGAAAGGAGGAGATTAAAATATGAGATGGAAGCAGCACTTACCTTAGGCTGATTAATAGGCTCAGGCTGGTCCTCTGCCGCCATGCTTAAAAGCATCAAGACATGCTTTGCTATCCCAGCCTATATATATCGATACTAACTGGGTGCCAGGAAAACCACTCTGATTAGTCATACTAAACCACCACTTAAATGGTGTGCACGCCATGGACAAGTCATAAATTTGGGAACTCTCAGAAGCAGCACCCCCTTCCCCGAGGAGGTATGAAGGGGTTCGGTTCACTGGAAGTTTTCTTATCCTTAACTTGGCATTCTCTCCTTAACCTACTGGCTGTCTGGCTCAAATCATAGAGCAACTGGAATAAGAAATCTGGAATTTCATCCACGTGGTCTGATGAGGCCAACGACTCAGACTAAATAAACCACCTTTGCACTGATAGCAGAAAGGGAGATGAAGGCTGGGAGCTTCTACATTTATCTTAAGCTTTACTGAAGTTTTATTGAAGTCACAGACTACTGGGACCATGACTTACTGTTTAAAGTCAGTAAGTTTGACGATGGTTTTCTAGAAATGGTATGAACACTATGAGGTCTAATTCCTATCTTAAGGGAACTTCTAAATAATCTCATTTGTATTTACTGAGGCATACCCTTCAAAGGACTATAGGAAGAAAATGCCTTTTGAAAATTTTCCTTGGAGCTTGCCTTTCCATTTAGCTTCTAATCTTTAAAGTAGAACAAGCAAGTGAGCTCGCTTTTTCAATCTCCCCACCCCCTCTCCTGTTTCTTTCCATGAAATTTTCCCATCAAGAGTGTCTTTTTCTCCCACTTGGCATCTCTGAGAACAAAACATCAACTCTGAGTAACTGTGACGTGCAGATAGAGCTTTGAACTTGCTCCGAGTATGGGAAACTGGGAGAACTCTAAAGTATTCCCCAACGCCATGCTCAAAAACGACAACATTCTTTAAAACTCCGCATGAAATTCAATCTAATTCTTCCTTTCTCCGATTACAGGATCCTTGGTGTAAAATATTACATTTTTTAGCAACAGTGCAAAGTTAATCTATCATAGTGCACCTCCAGGTGAGATTTATTACCGATTGCTTTCTAAAAATGGTGTGCTCTCCCTGCATATGTGGGCCATATTCATCTTATTATTATCCAGTTGAAAAATTCCCAGCATACGCAACGCCTGAGAAGTAAGAGTGGGCAAGCCCACAGAATATGACACTTATGCTAATCTGCGCCCTGCTGTGGAAAAACATACACAAGGATTCCATTACCACATTCATTAGGCTGCAGCACACTCCATCCTGAATAGGGATTATGAACCACAATAGACTGAAAGCAGTGGATTGAGCCCACTTAGCCAAATTGCTCTGACATTGGCCAAATATGCTGGCACCGGGAAGATCATCAGCTCAGACTTTGCAGAGGATGTTACTCATTGAAAGTTTGTCCTTCCCTGTGACTGTCACACCACTCAGTTCATGGCATATGCCGTTAGTTCAGATGGTGAAAGCTGGCACCCGCAATGTATTTATGATTGGAGCCTGGAAGGACTGTTTGAAAGGTGTTACCCAGCTCTTTCCAAGCACCTGTTGTGCGGTGCCTCTGACCCTCCCCACCCACACTCCTTTCCTGATTACATTCAGAGAATGAGTTGTGTGGTGATAAAACTGTATAGCTAGAAAAGAATCAGAATCAGATGAAAATGCCAGTTCAGCACTCAGCTTGCCCACATCTCCTTTCTCTGGTTTTCTGGGCTACCGGATATAGTAGCCACCTATCAGCCTGATCTTTTTGCAGTGGCAAGGATATTTGCCACTGGTGAGTTAAAAATATTTTAAATAATGTCAGAAATAATAAAGAAGACAAGTTACTGCTCAGGAGATGTTATGGAATCTGGCTATGCAGGCAGAGGGGAAAGATGTAAATCACGCCCATGTATTTCATTAAGAAGACAATAATGAAAACCTCCTGGGTGAAACAGGTTGTCAGACTCAGGTTCTAGGGAACTGTGGTCTAGGCTTTTCCTTTTCAGTGTGGGACTTCAGCAGGAAGTTAAGAGTAGTCGTACCCAACACTTTGATTTATATCACTGATGTGTTTCTGAAAAGGTGCAGATAAATCAAATCTTATTTTTGTAAACTGAATATCATACATGCTCCAGGAAGCTTCTTTTGGCCAAAATAACTCTGCACTGAATCCTTATGTGTGTGTAAAGTGAAGGATGGAATCTTATGCCTGAAATGCAAATAATCATGGCTGCGTTTATCATCCATCTGTTAAGTTCCAAGTTCACCATACTGGGCTTTCCAAAAGTGGAGTACCAGAAGCATCAAATAGAAACGAGGAGGGCCCTTGAAGAGGGGACTGCTGAACTGACCACAGCTTTTAATTTTTTCCCCCACTTGAGAAAATGGAAATGTCAGAGAATGGCAGGCCTCGTTTTTCTTTGCATGCTTAGGTTGCGTCATGTGTTTTGGAAAGGCATAACTAACCTCTTGAGTTTTCTAAACATAAACCCATCAATACCGGCTTACGATGCCCATAAATCCAGGGTGGGAAATACGGATGGCACCCAGGCGCCCTGCCTGCTTCCATGCCAGAGCCTGTCGCTGTTGAGAGGCCGCCGTTCTCCTCCCGCTGCTGCTCCCATCTTGCAAGTCTGTCCTGCACTTGGCTCTGAAAGCAGCTCTCAAACTGAGGCAGACACATGGGGACAGTGGAAAGGAGCTCTGGGAGGGGAGAGGCTCTGGATTTTTCTCTTCCACGTGATGCTCCACAGCCCCGCTTTTCCAGACCATCCTCTTAATGGGAGTCCTGCCCTGTACCTTCCAGCTCCCTGAGATACCAGGACGCATCAAACAGGTTGAAGGAGGCTCTGTTTTCTTGCCAGGGGAACATGGCCCTTTGCACCGCGATTGTAATACAATCTTTCCTCTCTGGGGCTGCGAATGCTACAGTGCAAAACCGTGTTTGAAAACCTCTTTTATCATTCACCGTCTCCAGACTGAAATCATTTTTGACAACCTCTGCAGAAAACAAGCAGCTTTCTGGCTACTGGCGAGTCGATTAAAGGGAGGAAACACATGTTCACTGTCAGACGAAGCCCCTGGAGAAAGCACTGACAACCTTTTAACCCCCTTTCCCAGGGAAAGGGCCCAAATGTTTCTCTGGAACAAAATCACCACATTGTCTTAAGCATCCTTTCATTTCATGTATCTTTTTATTTCTTCCTAAGGCAAGACATGTAAAAATAATAATCCTCAGCACCTCTGTTTTTATTTCGGACGTTAACAGATTTGTTTTATACCCTACTCAGGAAGACAGGGAAAAGAGCATCATCAATGAATATCTTTTATGAACTAACCCCTCCATTTTTTTTTCACCGTCTGACCACAGTTCAAATACCAACACACCAATGAGTTCACTCACCTCGTAGAGTGATTCCTCAGATGCAGCCAAGAAGCCACAGGAGTGAAATTTTTGGAACAGTAGGAAGGCCCGACTAGCCGACATTATTAACAAGCTGAGCAGTAAGACTGGGCTGTGGAAACTTTTGCGCACCTCAAGATCCGGACCTTACATTACTTATGCACATGTTGTCAAGCAGACACATTCCCATAAACGGCATGAGAAGCAAGTGGGGTGGGAGATGAAAGGGTTATATAAAACTGAACATAAGTGTCAGGTGTGTGGGTTTGCTTCTTAAAAAAAAAAAAAAGGAATAATTGTTTTTAAAATGCCAGCCCTGTAATCATCACAATTACAAAAATATCTAGCACTCAGTTCCTTAACCTATAACCTTAGTATTTTTTACATCAGTATCACTGGCCCTGGTGGTTTGGTCTATTATGAGAAAATGATCCACCTCACCCCCTCTCTCCCCGAGACTGCATATTTGCTTTTAGGAGCCTAAAGGCAGGGTGGAGAGTTGGAGTGGGGGGGGGCGGTGGCGGAGGGGAGGGGACAAACATTAAAGTTGCTGTCTGGCTGGCTGGGAGAGGAGGCCTTGTGGGAACTGCCTAGAGCAGAGGTTGTCTCAAATGAAAGACAGGCAAAGAACAGCTCCACCCACCCTTGGGGGCTTGAGTCTGCCATATTCTACCAGCTGTCTTTTTTGTTTGTTTGTTTTTTGTTTTTATTGCTTGCAAATGGATTTTTATTTTTTTATTGAGGTGAAATCTGCATAATATGAAATTAACAGTTTAGAGTCAACAATTCACAACGTTGTGTAACTACCACCTCTACCTGGTTCCAAAACGTTTTCATCACCCCAGAATAAAACTTTGTTTCCATTAAGCAGTCAATGTTCATTTCTTCCTCTCCCAAGTCTCTGGCAACGACCAATCCACTTTCTACTTCTATGGATTTACTTATTTTGGATATGTCCTATAAATAGACTCATACACCATGTAACCATTTGTGTCTGGCTTTTTTCATTTGGTATAATGTTTTTTTGAGGTTCATCTACATTGTAGCTTGTATCAGTATTTCATTTCTTTTTATAGTTGAATTAATATTCCATTGTATGCATATACCATAATACATTTATCCCTTCATCTGTTATGAACATTTGGGTTGGCTATTGTGAATAGTGTTGCTATCAACATTCATACACAAGTACTTGTTTGAGAACAAATTGAAAATCGGTGTATTCAGTTCGCTGGGGGATATACCTAAGAGTAGAATGGCTAGGCCACTATGGTAATTCTGTTTCACTTTTGGACGAACTGCCCTACTGTTTTCCATAATGGCTGAACCATCTTATATTCCCACAGGCAGTGCACAATTGCTCTTTTTTATTTTCTTTTTTATTACAACCATCCTAGAGAGTGTGAATCTCAGTGTGGTTTGATTTGCATCTTCCTAACGACTAATGATGTTGGAACATCCTTTCATGTGCTTGTTGGCCATTTGTATATCTTCTCTGGAGAAAGATATATTCAAGTGCTTTGCCCATTTTTGAATAGAATTGCTTGTCTTTTTGTTGTTGGGTTCTAAGAGTTATATGTACTTTTACATTCTGGATACTGGACCCTTATCAGATACATGATATACACGTATTTTCTTGCATTCGGTTTTCCTTCCACTTTCTTGATATCTTTTGATACACAAAATTCTTAATATTGAATAAGTCCAATCTGTTTTTGCTCCTGCTTTGGAGGTGTCATAAGAATCCACTGACTTATCCAACATCATTAAAATTTATCTCTATGATTTCCTCTATGGGTTTGATAATTTTAGCTCTTCTATTGAGATTTTTGACGCCTTTTGAGTTAAATTTTGTATATGATTTGACGTAGGGGTCCAGCTTCATTTTATGGCATGTGGATATCTAGCTGTCCCAGCACTCTTTGTTGAAAATTCTAGTTCCCTATTGAATAGTTTGGCACTCTTGTTGAAAAATCAACTGGCCACAGATGTACAGAATCTCAATTCTATCCCATTGGTCTATATGTCTATCTTTGTGCCAGTACCACACTTTTTTGACCACCATAGCTTTATAATAGGTTTTGAAATGGCAAAGTGTGAGTCCTTCAACTTTCTACTTGCCCCCTTGATGAGTATATCATAATGAGCCTATAATTCAGGCCCAGACCTTTCACTGGCTTCTCTATTTCCTGGCAGAGACTTTAGACCTAAAACTTGGATACACCTCCAAACACATTATCTTTATTATATCATTAAAAATGCCCTTGACCCTCTAAAATTTTACAACTAACCACTATTTCCTTACTAGCAATACTTCTTGTGTTCTAATTCTAAAGTGGTATTTATCAAGAAGTAGCTTGATTTTGAGAGCAGGTGGCTTTCTGTTATTTGAAAAATACACGCTCCAATTTTTTTCTATCACCACATTCAGGTTGCTTCCCTGAATAGCTTCAAAGAAACATTACAGTGTTGGGCACTAGGAGCTTGCAAAGATTCTGAGGGCTGTTTGGAGAATGAACTATGTTGTAATATTTTTACTATAATACAACCTTCTGCTTTGCCTACAGTCAGACAAATTGGGTATATCTCAGTTTCTATGCTGAGCTTAATAAAAGGTTCCTGGCTATATGTCACAACAAGTCCTGTAGGAAATGTGACATACATATGCCTCTGTGTTCTGGATCTCCACTTGACTTTGCACGGACATACCTGAAGGGGGTCTTGGCTTTATTTCTGCCAGGTCTTTGTGTCTCTAGACTTCACACACTCCCACCTAGAAAGGCAATGAGGACCAACATTTCATCTCTCATATGTTGATGATGTATGAAATTACTCATAAATATATATAGCATCTTACATAGTAAAAAATCAGCCTTAAAATACAGGTGTAAAACACTACTTGAGAGAAGTAGTATGTTGGCTTTCAGAGAAAAACAGAATAACTTTGACCACTACATAGAACATTCCAGGAGGAAGTAATGTTACATCATCCAACCCTTGGTGTTGTTTGGAGAAAAGAGGCCCAGGGAGCTGGTCTATCTGGCTAAGAGACAATGTTCTCAATGAGACACCGATCAAACAAAAAGACATAAGTTCAGAGGGAGCACTGAAGAATTCAAATGCCTACAATGAGATGGCTGATCTAAACCTTAGTAGAGGTTTGCCTGGGAAAAGCTGTGTGTGGTGAAGGGAAGACTCTCCAACTGCGAGCACAGGGCCAGTACATTGGAAGATTCAGACCCACTTTCCAAACTCAGCAATGCTGAGTGAGGGATGGGTAGCTGGTGCTTCTTTTGATTCTTTTCAGAAAAACCACCTAGGAAGTCAAGTTTGATACGGTGGCAAAGGTTGGAAGGAAGACTAAAGTGATAGGGAGGCCTTTCTGATGACATGCTTGGTCTTCTGGTGAATTTAAGTCTTCTCCCTAGCTTACTGAAAAATAAGATGCCTTTTTATGATAACAGTGGCCATTTGTTAAGTATTTACTCTATGCTTAAAATTGTGGTTGGCTCTTTATAGGTATTACAAAAACTAGGATGGTATATTAATGCACATCCTGCAGATGAGAAAACTAAGGCACAAAGAGGTTAAGACCATTGCTCAAGAAAGCACAGCTGATATGTGGCAGAGCCATTTTGGGGGACTGATATAATACATGCTGATTATAGAAAAAAATGGAAAATGGAGAAAAAGTATAAAGATGAAAATAAAAATCAACCATAATACCACACCCATAAGTAACCCAATTATCTCTTTTGACCAACATATACTTATTTTGAGCTCCAAAATGTCTAAGCAGTAGCAAGCCATTGTGTGTGGCAGTCTCACTGTAATGCCTGTGAGTCTGTTGTTTTGTTCTTTTTTGACTGTTCTCATTTCTTTCTGTTCCCAAGATTTCTTTTTTCCTTCTGCATTTCCTACCCCTCACTCACAGTTCTTCTCTGTATATCACCTCTTTAAAGTGGAAATTAGGAGGAGGGTTCCCAGTGGGTGGCTGGAGAGGCATTCTACTTCTTCCCTCCAGAGTGCTCCTTGTGACAGTCCCCTTGCTTCCCACCCTGGTTGGTCTATCAGCAAAGGACATGGAGGTTGCATGAGATGAACTGACAGGGCTGTGCATGCACGTTTACGAGCAACAGGCGGTGGAAGTAAACACAGCCAAACCATCTTTCATCCATGGCACATATTATTGATTTTTCTCTAATTAAAACAGTCACAACAGTCATTGTTGTCATGCCCACATTTCTCATCTTTTATATTTTAAATAGGAACCAGCTTGCTTGGTAAAAACCCAGCAATCCTCTTTCTTTCATCCCTCTCACTTCCTCCCAGTCGAAAGCCATCTCTTCTTAAGGGGTCTTTTTGGGTCTTTGGCACTTTTACGATATGAAGATCTCTACTCTTGACAGATCTTTAGGCTGTAGGCTTCCTCAACAAAGGAAAGACTGAATTGTGGGCCCTGGCACTGAATCCCCTTCCTAGTCACTATAACTGGGAGCTTGAGGCATCTGTTTCTGGGATTCCTTCTGGTTGACTGTCATTCGTGTTAACAGCTGGACTTGCAATCTGGGAGATTTCTTCATCAGCAGGACTGCCTCAGGCTCTGCCCCATCATCCACCCTGTCCCCTGGTGGCTCAAAGAGAGCCAGAGGCAATGGGGGGAGGGCAGAGAGTGGAACAGTTGGTCTCCAGCTCCTTTGGGGGAATAAATGGCCCTGGGTGGGGACTCAGGAAAGGCATGTGACCTCAGATCTTTAAATGAGACTGGAAATGATGGACATCTGGAGCTCTGGGTTGGGCACCAGTGACAAAAATGTTACAAAGAAATGAATTTCCTGTTTGATGCATAAACAAATAGGAAGCGTCCCTAAGGAATGGATTTATCTGCTTGTAAAAGCTTCTTGGTGGTTTGGCAGACTGGAAAGCATACCAAGAGCAGAGCCTCCGGCGTCTGCCATAAACTGACTTTGTGGCCTTAGACAAACACTAAAAATTTCTGGTTTTAAGTTTTCTTCTCTGTGAAGGAACAAGATACACCTGTGGGCAGTTTTTAGTATTCCATGGAGTACTTGGAAGACAGACGAAAGAAAGTGAGAAAACAGAGGGCTTGGATCCTATACTCCTATAATCTGTAACAATTTTTTGTATAATTTCTTAGCCCTGGATATGTATTGGTGAATAAGAGAGATAACATCCACGACTTTAAGGAGTTTACATCCTAGTGGGGGAGACAGAAAATAGACAAATAAATATATAATGTAATGTCAGGAGGTAGTAAGTGATACCTAGAAAAAGAGAACTGTTTCTAAGATTGATTGTCTCTAAGAGTTGGGTATTTGGAGCTATCTCTGGGGCATGTAGAGCTTAGAGCAAGTCATATTATGTGCCCCTTATTTCCATACTACCACCCAGAAGACCTTCTTATAAATCAAAGACAGGCTTGAAAGCAAACCTGCGGTGTATGAAGATCACACACAGGACAAGCACATAAAATTAGAAGAGGGGAACTAGTCCATCTGCTTTGCCTTGGGGACCAGAGGAAAAGGAGAGAGAGTGATCTCAGGCTGAAGTTAGAAGAACTTCAAGTGATAGCATATAATGGCTCTCCTTTTTGCTAAGGACTGTCTTTCTGAGCCACTGCCTTATATGGGGTCCCCAGTGTTTGAAGCCTGAGGCGACTGCCCATATTCCATGATTGTTTATCATAAGAAGTTTAGATTAGCATGTTTCAATAGCTCAGATCAGATCCAGGAATTTGAGTAGAAATAACTAGGCAACATGCATTGAAGATTGAAGGTGCCTTTAATTCATCTTTTCCAATCTTCATTTTTCAGCTGAAGACCCTGAAGGGCACAGAAGTTGGAGAAGTAAAGCCAAGACTGTAGAGATGCTTAGCTATGTCAGAGCTGGGCCACTCCAGGCCTAGGCTGCTGAGATTATCCACACCACTCAGCTATGGTCCTGGCTATTGGCTTACATATCGGTTACACAAATAGTTAGAATCAAAGTATTTTCCTAGCTGACTGGTCTACTTAATTATCCGACAAAAATCAGTGGCCGTTCATCCAGGCTTGGATCTCTAATACCCTTTTAATTTAATTCTCTTTGGTTATTCTCATCTGGGCTATTTGTTCCTCTTTATGATAGAATCTAAATTATACATTCAGACCCATCTCAAGAGTAGGACAGGGATCTGAGGCAAAGCAGAATGACTTGGCACTCACCTGGTACAATTGGACAATAAAGATTTTCCATTTAAATGATGCAGATAGAAAAAAAAATGCCTCTGGATGAATCAGACACAACAGACAGCCATGATTTCACCTCTTCAGTTTATGGAGTTGAACACTTTAAATAGCAAAACAAGCCCTATTGAGATAATCTGTGCTTGGGTGGCTCCCAATTCTCTAACTGAAAAGAAGGGATATGGATCTGCAGGAGGAAGTGAAGACCTACTGTAAGAGATTATATGGACTGCTGGGTTTAAATTCAGAAAATAATCCCCTATATGTAGATGATGCTTTATGGTTTAGAAACACTTTATGATCACTTCAGTCTTCAGAAGAACATGAGGATATTTCTAGGGTATAAGTGGCACATAGAAGTGCAATAAACATTGATCATAAATACAAGAGGCATGTATCAGAGGCTGAAGCCTACAGTAACATTTTTACTTTTGGAAAAGACCTCTAAACCATTTAGTTAAACCACTCCAGCCCTAGCAGTAACAATGATTATTTTACAATATCTCTGAGAACTGTAGATATCTAGTCTACATGAGTATCTTAGAGATGGTTGCTTTGAATCTCATAAAACAGTTTATTCTATCTATCTATCTAATTATTTTAATTTATATCCAAATTAGTTAGCATTTAGTGCAATAATGATTTCAGAAGTAGCATCCAGTGATTCATCACCTACATACAACACCCAGTGCTCATCCCAACAAGTGCCCTCCTCAATGCCCTTGCCCATTTAGCCCATCCATCCACCCAACACCCCATCAGCAACCATCAGTTTTTTCTCTGTATTTAAGAATTTCTTATGTTTTGGGATGCCTGGGTGGCTCAGTTGATTAAGCCTCAGACTTCGGCTCAGGTCATGATCTCATGGTCAGCAAGTTCAAGCCCCGCATCAGGCTCTGTGCTGACCGCTCACAGCCTGGAGCCTGCTTCAAATTCTGTGCCTCCCTCTCTCTCTGTCCCTCCCCTGCTCATGCTCTGTCTCTCTCTGTCAAAAATAAATAAACATTTAAAAAGTCTCTTATGTTTTATTCCCCTCCCTGTTTTTTTATTATTTTTGCTTCCTTCCCTTATGTTCATCTGTTTTGTATCTTAAATTCCACATATGAGTGAAGTCATATGATATTTGTCTTTGACTACTTTTGCTTAGCATAATACACTCTAGTTCCAATCACATTGTTGCAAATGACCAGATTTCATTCTTTTTGATTGCCAAGCAATATTCTATTGTGTGTGTGTGTGTGTGTGTGTGTGTATACATATATATATGTATATATATACACACACATATACATACACTACATCTTCTTTATCCATTCATCCATCGATGGACATCTGGGCTCTTTCCATACTTTGACTATTGTTGCTAGTGCTTCTATAAACATTGGGGTGCATATGTCCCTTCTAAACAGCATACCTGTATCCCTTGGATAAATACCTAGTAGTGCAAATTTTTGGGTTGTAGGGTAGTTCTATTTTTAATTTTTTGAGGAACCCCCATACTGTTTTCCAGAGTGGCTGCACAAGCTTGCATTCCCACCAGCAATGCAAAAGAGATCCTCCTCCGCATCCTCACCAACATCTGTTGTTGCCTGAGATGTTAATATTAGCCATTCTGACAGGTGTAAGGTGGTATCTCATTGTGGTTTTTATTTGTATTTCCCTGATGATGAGTGATGTTGAACATTTTTTTTCATGTGTCGGTTGGCCATCTGGATGTCTTCTTTGGAGAAGTGTCTATTCATGTCTTTTGCCCATTTCTTTACTGGATTATTTGCTTTTTGGGTGTTGAGTTTGATAAGTTCTTTATAGGTTTTAGATACTAACCCTTTATCTGATATGTCATTTGCAAATATCTTCTACCATTCCATCAGATGCCTTTTAGTTTTGCCGACTGTTTCCTTTGCCATGCAGAAGCTTTCAATTTGATGAGGTCCCAATAGTTCATTTTTGCTTTTGTTCCCCTTGCCTCCAGATACATGTTTACGAAGTTGCTGTGGCCAAGATCAAAGACATTTTTGCCTGCTCTCTCTCTAGGACTTTGATGACTTCCTGTTTTACATTGAGGTCTTTCATTCATTTTGAGTTTATTTTTTTGTATGGTGTAAGAAAGTGGTCCAGATTCATTGTTCTTCATGTTGCTCGCTATGCAGTTTTCCCAGCACCATTTACCGAAGTGACTGTGTTTATTCCATTTGATAGTCTTTCCTGCTTTGTCAAAGATTAGTTGGCCATACGTTTGTGAGTCCATTTCTGGGTTCTCTATTCTGTTCCATTGATCTGTGTGTCCGTTTTTGGGCCAGTACCATACTGTCTTGATGATTACAGCTTTGTAATACAGCTTGAAGTCTGGAATTGTGATGCCTCCAGCCTTGGCATTCTTTTTCAGAATTGCTTTGGCTATTTGGGGTCTTTTCTGTTCCATCAAATTTGGTAGGGAATGTTCATCAGAGAAATTGGTCTATAGTTCTCCTATTTAGTGGGGTCTTTGTCTTGTTTTGGAATCAAGGTAATGCTGACGTCATAGAATGAGTTTGGAACCTTTCCTCCCATTTTCATTTTTTGAAACAGCTTCAAAAGAGTAGGTGTTAACTTTTGTTTAAATGTTTGGCAGAATTCCCCTGGAAGGCCATCTGGTCCTGGACTCTTTTTAGGAGATTTTTGATTACTAATTCAATTTCTTTACTGGTTATGGGTCTGTTCAAATTTTCTATTTCTTCTTGTTTCAGCTTGATAGTGTATACATTTCTAGGAATTTGTCCATTTCTTCCAGATTGCCTAATTTTTTGACATATAATTGTTCATAATTTTCTCTTATTGTTTGTATTTCTGCAGTGTTGGTTGTGATCTCTCCTCTTTCATTCTTGATTTTATTTATTTGGGTCCTTTCCTTCTTTTTGATCAATCTGCCTAGGGGTTTATCAATTTTGCTAATTCTTACAAAGAACCAGCTCCTGGTTTCATTGAACTGTTCTACTGTTTTTTTTTAATTTCGATATCATTGATTCCTGCTCTAATCTTTATTATTTCCCATCTTCTGCTGGCTTTGGGTTTTATTTGCTCTTCTTTCTCCCGCTCTTTAAGCTGTAAGGTTAGGTTGTGTATCTGAGATCTTTCTTCTTTCTTTAGGAAGGCATGGATTGCTATGTACTTCCCTCTTATAACTGCCTTTCCTGCATCTCAGAGGTTTTGGGCTGTCATGTTATTATTTTCATTGGCTTCCATGAAATTTTTAATTTCCTCTTTAATTTCTTGGTTAACCCATTCATTCTTTAGTAGGATGTTCTTTAATCTCAAAGTATTTTCTGTCTTTCCAAATTTTTTCTTGTTATTGATTTTGAGTTTCACCGTGTTGTGGTCTGAAAATATGAACAGTATGATATTGATTGTTTTGTACTTGTTGAGGGCTGATTTGTGTTCCAGTATGTGATCTACTGTGAACGATGTTCCATGTATAACAGTTTATTCCATTTAAAAAATAGTTCAAATTATTATATTAAAACAAAATGTGAGTTCAAATCTATGTCTTCATGGCTTTTAACCATTGGTCCTGACTCAGGGATCGGGTGTTACACAGGGTAATATTACACAGGTAATAGTTACCACTTCACAAATGTTTACTATGCCCCAAGTCTTACAAACTTTACTTTCAATTGTCATGACCCCTCTAAAGATAAATATTATCTTCCAGTTTAAACAAAGCGAACAAACAAACAAACAAATAAATAGATAACCAGGGAGATTAAATTAAGTGTGAAAAGACACATAATTAGTGGCAAAGCTAGCATTTGAACCCAAATCTGTTTTGCCCTGCTAGAACACACTGCCCAAGTTAAGTCTAATCCTTTTATACGGTGTTGCTCTCCAGTATTTGAAGAGGATTTCTGGAATCTTGTCAACATCTCTATCTTAAGTTGGATAAGTATCTTAAGTACACCCTTTGTTTGGTGTACATTGTTTTTTTGTTTTTGGGTGGGTTTTTTTTTTTTTTTGGTGGGTAATCAGAAAAATGCACACATGCACCTAGCTATAAAATAGACACCTTACTTAGTTTATGTCTGTGTATTCCAGATTAATAACCCATGACTATTCCTCCAATCATTCTTCAGCAATGTGGGTTGCTGCCATAGTCAGTGGTACTCCAAAGCTGTCCTAGTTTGCCACTGTCCCTCATTTCGTGTGGTTCCCAGAACTGACCGTCGTGCTCTAAGACTCTAGTTCAGCCCACTGTATGGGAAAGAATTCCAAATCAGCACCACTGCTGCTGTTCCACATCCTGCTCTCATGAGCTCACCAAAGCTAAATGGTCTGAGTAAGGCCATCTACAATTCATTGTTCCCTATAAGACTCAGCCTTTGATCCCAGCTCCAGGGATTTTTCCTCCAAGGAGATGAAGTTCACACCTGGATAATAGGGCTCCTTCTGAAGTCATATCCAGAGTTCTGTAGAAATTTTCTTTGAACACAGTAAAAATTGTTTTGCTTTATACACTTCCCTGACACTGCAGGAGACAGATGTTTGTGGGAAACAAGGCCCACATGGAGTCTCTTTTCAGTAAGTAGGTCTACCAGGTATGGAAGAATGTTTCTACTTAATCTAACTACCTCTGTTCCCTCAAGAAAGACCTTGTAGGCTTCTGTACTTTTTCACACCACATACATGAGAGAAATGCTTAAGAGAGTAGGGGTAGCCTTAAAAAGACTGTAGCATGATCTCTCCACATACTTAATTATTTTTGATTTCCATAAAATAACCCCCAAATTTTGCAATAAATTCTGAAGGCTAGGATCCTATCTCTTTTGTATGGCCAAATTTTCTTGGGTTGTCTTACCTTTAGATGGATCCCACTGAGATGATTTTGCTCACCTCTGTGCTTCTTACCTGGATAGGGGAGAGGAAAGGAGGATCAACAAGGAGTTGGAGGCCATGTTTAATTCACAGATAAAACAGTGCTGTTGGGTCTCATTCAAGGACTCAGTTTACGTAGATGTCACTTCCTCTTTCTTGAAACTTCCTTTGTTTGACTTCCAATACAACACGTTCTCTTGATTTTCCCTCTACCTCACTATTTTTTTCTTTCTTACTTTCCCTTGTTAGTTTTTCCTGTTATTCCCAACCTTCTCCTGTTTGGAGTGCCCCAGGATTTAGTCCTTGGTTTTCTCCTCTCTCTATACTTACTCCCTTGGTAATTTACTCCAGTCTACTGGTTTTAAAGACTTTGTATGTTCAGGTGACTTCAAAATTACATCTTAAGTCCAGACCCCTCAAGCTTCAGACATGTATACCCAATTCTATACTTCATATTTCTTCTAGGATGTCTAATACATCCTGAACTCAACATGTTAAAAACTGAACTCCTGATCCTACCCTAGCACCTTTGTCTTCCCCATCTTAGCTGATCTTCCAGTTGCTCAGGCCAAAAATCTTGAACTCATTTTTTACTTCTCTCTCTCTCTCTCCAACATGAAATCTGTAAGCAAATCTTGTCTGACCTACCTTTATATATATCCAGAATCTGACCCTTCCCCACCATCTTGTTCTATGCTACCATAAGTTCTTGCTTGGAATATTCAATACACCCCTGACAGGTTTTCCTGCCCCTGCACATGTCTCCTTGACACAGCAGTCAGTGTGGTCTTCCTGAAATGTTAAATCAGACCATGTCACTCTTCTGCTCAAAACCCTAGAGCAGCTTCCTATTTCACTCAGAGTGAAAGTCCTTACATTGATTTATGTGATCTGGCTCCAAATACCTTTGGCTTCCTATTTTACTCCTTTTCTCTCACTCATTCTCCTTCAGGACTTTCAAGTATTTGCTCAAATCACCTCATCACTGTATTCTACCTCCCCTCCAACCAGGGCACACACATCCCAAACTCCCAATAGCTTCACTCTACTTTTTTTGTTTGTTTGTTTCCACTATGACTAACATTTGCTTATTTATTATGTTTATTTCTTATCGTCTTTCTCCACTAGAATGTAAACTCCACAAGAAGAGGGACTTTTTATCTGATTAGTCCATTTACATATCTTGGCAATGACAGCAGTGCTTGGTCCAGAGGGGACAATAAATACTTGTTGAATAAAGCAATTAATGAATAAATGAACAAAGATTACGTGAACAAAAAGCAAGCGGGTCCAGTTTTGCTATTCTTAGGCTAATAACTGCAATAACATATCTGAATAAAAAAATAGATATAATCATATTATAGTACTATTTACGATGTGTAGCATAACCATTCTGTGCTTCTCAAACTGTGGTACAAGTATCTTCAGGTGGATATGGCAATGTGCTTGGGATGCCAAAAGCCTAATATAAATAAGCATGACACTTCTCCCTTTAGGTTCTAATTTTCTCAATGATTTGGGGCAAAAATATTTGTTTCATATTAATACAAACATGAAAAAAATGGAATACAAACTTCGCATGAATTCTAAGGATGAAACCTAAGATTTCACAGAAAAAGCTCTGCTCCTGATTCTATCACACATTTGCTTTCCTCTGCCCTAAATAGAATTTATGAAGAAACACTGAATACTATTTTAATACCAAGTCAAAGTCTCAACTGAGTAGTTTTCCCTATGTTCAAGTCATTTATTGAGTTCACCAAATACTCTGCAAAGCATCTTATTCTCATTTCTAAGAATCACAGAGCTTCCTATCATTAGCTTAATATCCTCTTGGGGACATGTCTACTGCTGGAAACCAAGGCCACATCAAGGGCTGAACACCATTCAGCAAATCAGTGAAGGAGAAAACAAGCTACTCTACTGCAATTGGCCAAATGTTCAGTGTTCTGAGTCTCATACAGAATTTGTGTCTGATTCTTCAACTTTTTGCCGTCTGAAAAAAAAAAACAAAAGGCCTTTAAATTTTTTATTACATAAGGAATTCACATAAATTGTCAATTAAAGCACAGAGTTCCCAAAAGGTAAATGGACAATGGATATAAATTATTAGAAATCCCAAAGAAAAACACCATTAATTAATTTATATGTAGGAAAAGTTCAACTTTAACAAAATAGAATAAAGTAAGGCACTATTTTTCTGTGACCAAATCAGCAAAGACTTTTGAAGATGGTGACTTTGGCTGTAGGGACAGGTGACAGTGAAATAGTCATTTTCACCACTGCTAGTGGCACTGTCAGCTGATGTTCCTACAATTAGTTTTGTTGCAAAACAATCACTCCACAACAACCATTTTATCATCTCTCATGGTTTCTGTAGGTCATGTATTTGGGCAGAACTCAGCAACAGTTTGCCTTCGTTGCATGAAGGCTGAGGCATGGAATCCTCTAGAGACATTTCCACTCATTTGTCCGGCAATGGATGCTATCTGTCAGTGGGACCTCAGCTGGGCTGTGGCCTTCCCCATGTGGGCTCTCTGCATGGGCTCATTGCCTAGAGACGGTATTTCCTTTCTAAGTTTTTAGTTTAAGAACAACATGCATAACTGAAGTGCACAAATCTTGAATGTCACAGTTACATGAAGTTTTACAAAGTGAAAAAACTGTATTTACTGTGTATCTAGTTCAAGATCAAGATCAAGTTATAGAACATTACCAGCAAACACAACCCCCCCCATGCCCCCATTCCACTCATTACCCCCCAAAGTAGCCATTCTAATGAAGTCTATCATCATAATTTAACTTTGCCTTTTTTGAACTTTATATACAAAACATTTATGCACATACACTCTTTAGTGTCTAGCTTCTTTAGTGTGATCTTGTGTTTCTTGCTATGACATGTGGCAGCAATTTATTCCTTTCAATGGCTGTGTAGTATTCCATTGTATAAATACCATAAGTTATTTGTTCATTCTCCTGTTATTTTTTAATTTTAGGCCACTTACTTAGGTCTTCTTTAATAACGTTCAGCAATGTTTATGGCTTTCAAAGTAAATGGCTTATACTCCCTTTGCTAAATTTATTCCTAAATAATTTCATATGTTTTTAAAAATTTGATTATGGCATTGTTCTTTAAATTTCATTTTCCAAATATTTTTTGCCAGTAAATATAAATACAATTGATTTTCACATACTGACCTTGTACCCTATGGCACTGCTAAATTCAATTCTTAGCTCTAGCAGGTTAAAAATTTCTTTGGATTCTCTTCATAAATTTGTAATCTGTGAAAAAGATAGCTTTACTTTTTACATCTCAATTTTAATGTTTTATTTTTTGTTATTTTTAAAATTAACTAAGTAATGAATTAGTTTGCAGTGATGAGAAGAGACTTTCTTACCTTGTTCTCTCTTATGGAAAATATTTTCAACGTTTTATCATTAATCATGATGCTAGCTTTGGTTTTAAACACACAACACACACCACAAAGTCTTTATTATACTGAAGAAGGTGCCTTCTAATCCTTATTTTCTGAGAGGTATTATTATGAATAGATGTTGAATCTTGTCAGATACTTTTTCTACATCTATTGAAATTAACACATTTTTCTCCTTTATACTATAATATGATAAATTACAGTGATTGTTTTTTTAATGTTAGGCCAACCTTGAATTCTTGAAATACACCTCATTTGGTTATAATATATTATCCTTTTTATATATTATGCAATTCATTTTGCTAATATTTAAAAATATTTTTAAACCTATATTCTTAAGAAATATTACCCTTCAATTTTTGGTTGTAATGCTTTCATCATCCTTTGGTATCAGGTTCATACTGGGTTCATAAAATACATTTAGAATTGTTTTTCCTTTTTTTTTTCTGAAAAAATTTAGAAAGTTTGATATTACTTCTTATTTACATTTTTGATAGAACTTAATTAAGCCATCTGGGTCTGGGTCTTTTGTTGGTGGTGGTGTTGGTGTTGCTGGTGGTGAGAAGCTTTTTAATTTCAAATTCAATTCTTTTAACAGAAATGGGACAAATCAAGGCTATTCTTGAGCCAATTTTCATAAATTGTATTTTTAAGGAATTTGATCATGTCATCTAAGTTGGCTCTATTCATTGGCAAACATTTTTCATATTTCTTAGTTATTTTTTTAATGTCTGTAAGATTTGTGGTAATGTTCTTTCTTTCATTCTTAAAATTGAAAACTTATGTTTTCTCTATTTTAAATTTTATTCTATTTTCTTATTTTGTTCTATTTCTTATTTTATTTTGACTAGAGATACATCAATTTTGTTGATCCTTTAAGGAGCTAATTTTTGGTTTTGTTGATTTTGCTATTCTTTGCTTTTTATGTTATTAATTTCTCCTATTATCTATTTATATTATCTCCTTTTTTGTGCTTATATTTGGCTTAATTGGCTCTTCTTACATGGGAAGTTTGGGTCAGTGATACAAAACTTATTTTTCTTTTCTACCATTTAAAGCTATGACTTTCCCTCAGTATTCCTACACATATTAATATGTTCTATTTTCATTATTATTCAAGTTAAAATATGTTATAAGTTTTACTATGGTTTCTTCTTTTATCTATACTTTACTTAGAAGTTTATTGAATTCCAAATATGTAGGAATATTTTAGATATCTTATTTTTCTCTACATTTAATTCAATGACATTATAGTCAGAGAACACATTTCTTGTGATATTAATTCTTTGAAATTCATTGAGACTTATTTTTTAGCCCATGAGACTGTTGATGTTTCTATTTACATTTGAAAAAAATGTGGATTCTGCAATTATGGGTTGTAGTGTTTTATCAGGTCAACATGACCAGTTAACATCAGGTCAAATTGATTCATAGTGTTGTAGAGGTCTTCTATATCCTTACAGATTACTTTTTTACTTGTTCTATTAAGTACTGAAAGAGGCGTGTTAAAATCCCCAACTCTGGACACCTGGGTGGCTCAGTCAGTTGAGCATCTGACTTCGGCTCAGGTTATGATCTCTTGGTTCATGAGTTCAAGCCCTGTGTCAGGCTCTGTGCTGATAGCTCAGAGCCTGGAGCCTGCTTCAGATTCTGTGTCTCTGTCTCTCCCACTCATGCTCTGTCTCTCCTGCTCTGTCCTTCTCTTTCTCTCAAAAGTAAATAAACGTTAAAAAAAAATTTAAAAACATCCCCAACTCAACAGTGGATATATCTATTTGTCACTTATTTTCTATCAATTTCTGACTTCTGTAATTTGAAGCTTTGTTATTAGGAGCATACTTATCTATAGCTTCCAGATGAATTAACCCATTTATCATTATTAAATATATTTCTTTGTATTTGGTAATACTCTTTTTTTTCCCCTGAAATCTATTTTGTCTGATAATGATAGTCATCCCAGGTTTTTTGTGATAGTATTTGCATGATAGACTTTTTCTACCCTTTTACTTAAAAAAATCCATACCATTGTATTTAAAGTGCATTTCTTTCAAAAAACATATAGTTGAGATTTGCCTTTTTGTAAGTCTAAAAATTTCTACTTATTAATTGCAGTGTGTATTCCATTTACATTTATTATAATTGTTGATTTGGTTGAGTCTATCATCTTGCAATATTTTCCTATTAGCTTTATCTATTCCTTATCCCTCTATTCCTTGTTTTCTGTCTTCTTTTGACTATGCATCTTTGTTTCAATTTCTAAAATGATTTCTCTAGGAATTAAATACATATTCTTAAATTATCAGTCTTACCTTGAACTAATGTCATACCACTCCAACTATAATAACTTTGTATCAGTATACATCCATTTACTACCTTCCCATTTTTCAGGCTGTTTTATCATATTTTGCTTTCATACATATCAAGTTACATACATGTATAATTTTATCTAATTTGTATATTTTGTATATTAAATTATACATTTTTCTTGTATGTAACTCATTTTTTTGTAGGATGGGATTTCAGGTGACAAATTCTCTGTTTTTGTTTATTTGACAGTTACTTTATTCAATTTCTGTTTTTGAAAAACATATTTTCACTGAATATATAATTCTAGTTTGGTATGTTTTTGTTTTGTTTTGTTTTTTTAGTATTTTGTAGATGTCTTTTGGTTTGTGTTATTTCTGATATGACATCAATCATTTTTCTTACCCTTGTTTTCCAGTATATAATTCAGATTCCTCTAGCTGATTTTGCAACTTTTTATTTATTTTTGGTTTTCAGTAATTTGATAATGATATGTATAGGTATGGTTTTTGTTTGTTTTTATTCATCCTGCACAGAGTTCATTGGAATTCTTGGATCTGGAAGCTGTTATTTTTTTTTCTTACTAAACTTAAAAATTTTGGCAATTATTTCTTCAAGTACATTTTTCTTCCTTATTCTTTCTTTCCTCTTCTTCTGGAGTACTATACTATATGTACATACTATATGTACTATACTATATGTACATACTATATGTACACTAAATTGCTTGATATTACCTCAAAGATAATATGAATTATTACTGATAATTGCTCTGTCCCTTTTTATAATCGTTTATCCTATGTTTTTTCAGTTTGGATAATTTCTACTGACCTGTCCTCAAGTTTACTCTATCTATACTATCCAGTGTCCAGTCTGCTATGAGCCTATTCAAGGGATCTTTTAACCCAGAAATTTTATTTTTCAGTTAAAATATTTACATTTTTATAATGCTTTTCTGAAATACTGCATCGCTTCACCCATTGTATCCATCTTTTCCTGTAAATTCTTTAACATATATATGTCTTAAAAGTTATCTACTAATTTCAGTAGTTATGTCATCCATTGTTCTGCTTTTATTGACTATGTTTTCTTTTAATTATTGTTACATTTTCCTTCTTTTTTTTTGCAAGCTTTATACTTTTACAATTTTATTCTAGATATGTGAACAAAAGAACAGTGGTGACAAAAGTATATTATTTTGTTTTGTTTATTTACCAGAGACTGAAATCCCTTTTCTCTCTTTGGCAGTTAGGGTTAAAGGTTGATTATTTGGATTCTTCCTAGCACTAAACTGAATAGCAGCTTTAATTACATTGAGTTCACTTGTGAATAGCTCAACTTCTAATTTCCTTTGCAGGCTTTTTTTTTTTTTTTAAATCTTTTCAGTATTGGCACTGAAATGGATTTATGCTGACATTCAAGATAAATTTGATTTACCTTTGGATTCAAGGGCCCAAGAATCCAATTATTGTGAAAATGAGCAATATTAGATTTCCAAACCCCCTCCACTGTTGCTTTCTTGGCAAAAATTCAGGGACGTGGTAAGGGGAATTATTTATAAGGTTTACCAAATTTGTTTTTGCATTTGAGGGTTTTCCAGATTCCAGTATGTCTTGCCAAGTTAAATAGTATTCTAAAGTTCGTCTTATTTTTCCTCATCCATGCAAAGTCTCTCTGATTAGGAGAGGCTGGTTCTTCTATCCACTTGTCCCCAGAATGGTCCCAATTTACATATGGGAACTTCCATGGATTTCTGCTCAGTTATGAAGAAATAATTTCCCACTAGAGCTCAGGTTTATCAATGATTCCTTGTTTGTAGTATTATTTGTTAGCTGGGTAAAATAATAAAAACATGATTTTTATTGCATCTGTGTTATTCTTAGTGTTACTGTGGGAACAACAATCTTTTGAGTCCTTCTAGATCCTAAACAAAATAAAAAGCATCTTGTATTTATTTTTTGAAAAATATTTTATATGCATATAGATTCCAGATTTCCAATTATTTGCACACTTAAAGATGTCAGTATCTTCTCTTTTCCAAATTTTTTTTTTTGTTTGTTTCAAAGTCAGTCACAAATCTTATTGTTGCCCTTTTAAAGATGTGTCTTTTTTTTCTACTTCCAGCTCCTTTCCAGGTTTCTTCTTTTTGGCTTTGGTTTTCAGCAGTTTTACTAAGATAAACCTAGGTATGGTGCTATTATAATAATCTTAGGTGAGAATTTGTGGTGAGCTTACATTACCATTGAATTGCCTTTGTAGCTTGTTCAAAAATTAAGTGGCCATATATATATGGATATATTTCTGGATTCTCTATTCTGTTCTATTG
This sequence comes from Prionailurus bengalensis, assembly GCF_016509475.1. Lineage (NCBI taxonomy): Eukaryota > Metazoa > Chordata > Mammalia > Carnivora > Felidae > Prionailurus > Prionailurus bengalensis. Next base: position 83,940,810 of record NC_057354.1, on the reverse strand, counting down.
ACCTAGGTGTCTATGGTTTTACCAATACTACCTTGTTTTGGTTACATTACTACTATTTTATACTTCTATAATTGCTCCTATACTTGACTTAGACAGTTAATTTTAGAGCATTTAAAGATTAGAAAAAAGTAAATTGTATTATTACTTTCATTGTAAGCATTTCCATCACTCTAATTCTTTTTAAGGATCGACGTTTCCTTCTTACATCATAGGAAAGTTGAAAGGTTTTTTCCTTAGGGGAGAGAGATCTGGGCAGGGCCTGGTGCCTATCTCACAGTGAATTTTGCTCCTTTCCACCAGCCTGCACTAGAATGGAGGCTCTCTTTGCTTTCTTGCCTTGTTCTCATTCTTTCTCATGAGCACCTGGGCAAGGTCCTGGGTAAAATTGATTGGGAGGATCCTGAGATTGGGTGTGAATTACTCTTGTATTCTGTGGCTCATGGTAATTCTATGTTTTCATAGTAGCCCACATTCAGCTTTTATCAATTCGTTAAAAATATTAGCTAAAATCTTACTACCCATTTAGATGATTATCCTGTCTTACTCCTGTGCTCTGTACAGGTAAGTCAGTGCTTGTAACTCCCTTTTTCACTGGAAGCACCTGTCTTTCCTTACATGCTTGTCCTGTAACCTCAGCTCTGGCATAGGTTCAAGAAAAGTTATGATTTGTAGATTATCTATCTTTTCCCTGTTAATATATCAGAGTAACAATTGTTCTGCTTTTCCACATACCAAACAATAGGAGGAAGACCCTATTTTATAAACTTTTAGAATATTTGCATACTACTCTTCTAATGAATAATAATCATGAATTTTAAAGCAAAAACATTTTTAAATACATGGAGTGTTCACTCAAATTGCAACTGTTGTATAATTTCTTAGACACAGATTGGCTGCCATTTGTGAAGTGTTTGCTGTTTCTCAGGTGTGGGAAGGAATTGTGAACAAAGTCTAACTATCTTAGCCTGGTTTTCAAAGATCTCCTTACCCAACCACTAACCACACTTCATGGCTCCATATTATTCCAGTCCTCTGCAGGAATGTTCAGGAATATACAGGAGGCCTTCCATAAATACACCCTTTCTGCATCTTTCCTAACTGGTTTCCATTTATTCAGAATGCTTTTCCATATTGCCGCTGGCTTTCTCCCCCCACCCTTTTTTTATCCATCAAGGCTCAGCTGGACTTTATGCATACATTCTTTGCTAACCAACAGACATTTCTTGAGCACCCACTTTGAGCTCACAGTCTTCAGGTATGTTGTTCTCTGTGCAAGTGAGTCATTTGTGATGGTGATGGTGGTGATGATGGAAATGATGAGCATAGCTAACCTTTATTGAGGACTTACTATGTGCCAGGAACTCGTTGTAATGTTTTGTTATTTATAAGCTCTTTTAATCATTACAACAACCCTAGGAAATAGTTATGATTTTTATCCTGATTTTGCAGTAGAGAAATTGAAGCATATGGAATGAATGAATGAATGAATAAATAAATAAATAAATAAATAAATAAATAAATAAATTTTGCTTCCTAAGACATTCAGCCACATTAAATAAGGCACTGACAGTTTGGATGCTTTTCAAATCTGAAATATTTCTTCTCTCCTGATACCTCTCTCTTGATAACACTAAAGAGAAAATATGCACTTGTTCAACCATTTGGTATTCTATTCTCCTTGGTACAAATTTACATTCTCCTACAGTTTCCTTTAAACTCCATGAAATCTTTTAGTAAGAAAAAGACAAAAAGATGGTGAAGGAAAGACATACAGCCTCTCCTCCCAATCACATGGCCACTTCAGTTAAGATTCTCTGTTGAAACCATAGTTCTGAGTCTGCTCTAGCTACAGACTTGGAGAACTCTCAAAAAGCAGGCAGGGTGCCTATCATCAGTGTTTGGTCATGTCTTGATGCTAGAGAAATAATACTGGAGTGGCCAACAGAGGAAGGGAATAGTCTGGATATTTACTCATTTTTTCCCCACAAATGTTTACTGAATGACTACTATGTATCTGGCCTTGTGCAGGGTTCCTGGCATATCACGGTAAACAAAGAGACATAGTCTCTGATCTCACAGTATTTAGAGACTAGAGAATAACCCGAAATTAGGCCTTTGCATAATTGAGAAAAAATGACCAGTTACTTTAGGCCTTGAATTCGTCATATTTCAGTAGCAATCTCTGTAGATTTTCAAGCTGTAGTCTTTCAGCCAACCAGACTGACCGAAGGTACTAGTGCTTTAAACCACAGTAGTAGAACTAGTCTCCAGTCCTAAACCTGGAATCCTGAGTGGGACTGGGGACAATCTCAGTCCTCCTATGCCTTCTCCTATGCACTCTGTTCCCAGTTCACATGATCTGCACCCCAGCCATTCTTTTGAGACTAAAGTCTGCCCTGAGTCCTAGCTCACTTGGCTCCAAGATGGATATCTTACCTTGTTCCTCATTATTGCACCCAACATATGCCAGAGACAATTCTAGTTCTTGCAAACTTCTTCCCCTAAGAGCTAGACCCTGTTTTTGGTGACTCCAGCTGCTGGCTGGGGTCTTATTCCAAAGCAGATGGACCACCCAGAACCATGACATTGTCGGCTTCCTGACTTCAGGCATCACTGCTGCCTGGATGCTACGACCGCTGTGCCATGCCCTCCAGTTCCAAATCTCCCCAAATGTTAGCAAGTGTCCAGTGGGAGACTGTTTACTATACTTTTTTGTGGCCTCCCCCCCATGGGACTAACTCTTCAGATCGGGTAAAGCTTCCAACACCAGTCCTGTCTTTTACCACTTCTTCCCAGTCCCCAACAGCCGGTTGCTAAGTCCCAGCATGTCTCTCATCAGAGCCCACCAGAGATGTGACAAGCTTTTGTTCCTGGTTGTTAATCCTGGTTTTTATTGTCTTGTGATCTCATGTGCCAATGTCTGGCACTTTATCCACTCACCTCTTCTTATTTTCCCACAGCAATACAGAGATTTTTTTTGGAACTTTCTTAATTCTTGTTCATTTCTTTTGACAGAATGCTTTTTTCCCAAGGTTCATTACTGAAGGCTGGAGTCATTGTGTGTCCAGAGACCTGGTTTTCCTCTCTGTGCCTTCATCTGGCTGTGTGACCTTGGGCAATTCAGTTTCCTTTGCTGTGATTTCCTTGTTGGTAAAATGAAAAGGGTTAGCTATAAGGTTTCTGGTTTCTTCCAGTTCCCAAGTTTTTTTTTTTTTTAATTTTTTTTTTTCAACGTTTATTTATTTTTGGGACAGAGAGAGACAGAGCATGAACGGGCGAGGGGCAGAGAGAGAGGGAGACACAGAATCGGAAACAGGCTCCAGGCTCTGAGCCATCAGCCCAGAGTCCGACGCGGGGCTCGAACTCACGGACCGCAAGATCGTGACCTGGCTGAAGTCGGACGCTTAACCGACTGCGCCACCCAGGCGCCCCCCAGTTCCCAAGTTTATTGATACTAAGTCGGCAGAGAGTAACTTTCAAGCTACTCCCAACTTGTTTTTCTCTCTCAAATGTCCACAATATCCACTCAGGAAACAATATCCATTCAGCTAACACTTCTCACTTTTCTCCAGCTTTGGATGAAGTATATTCCCAAATAAGACTTACACATCTCTTTATTTTGACTTCCATGTCCATTATACTTTCTACATTAATAGTATCTTGAATTTATAGAATATTTTATACTTTTCAAGTCTTTTCATGATTATTGCTCTACTGGATCATCATAATGACTCTATTTATTAGGAAGAACAAGACTTTCCATTCTTAGTCTGAGAATCAGACACCTGATTGCACTCAGAAATAAGATATTTATTTGCCCAAGGCATCACAGCTAGTTAGTGGCAGACCCTGAACTAGACCCTGACAACTAATTTAATAGATCTTTGCCATTTCCATTCCCCTCTCCCCTCATTGAGTTTTTTTTATAGCTACTGTATTAATTGCCCCAATATTGCTAATGTTCTTCCTTCTTAAGTCAGCCAGGAGTATCTGAGTACTAAAAAAATTGATGAAATAAATTCCTCCCTTCTCCAGGTAGGTCTCTAGCAGCCAGGGTGAATTGTATTTGTAAGGTACCTTTCTATCTGGGCTGTAAAGACTGTCAACGTGTGGTTCTCTGGTCAGTTATTCTGACATTTCATCATGTTTAATCAAGTCAACAATTTGATGAAGTCCAAGCTATAGTAAGAGAAGAAGTTGAAGAGTTTTAGGCAACAACAATGTCCTAGTTTCACTGGCTGGGCCATAAGCTACCAAGGTTGCATAATTCAGAATTTTCCCAAGAGCTGAAAGAACTGCGTGTGTTCCCTACTTTTGAGTATCAGGAAGGAGGGATTAAGTGAATGTTTTCAGTTTCACAGGAAAAGGTAATAAAAATACAAGTATATTTTGGGTCAGGTTCAATTTCTGCTTGGATCTTCCAAATCTCTCTGAAGAAAATAGATTGTAGCATAACAGAAAGTTTAACACCCAAGCAGATAAGATTCTTTACCACAACCCAGGTAGTTATCAGTTCCCTAATACAAACCTAATTATATACAACAAGTAATATAGCAAGCCTAATAAAATGGGGAGAAAGTTAAACATAGTGGGTCAGGTCTGTCAGTCATAGTAAGACCATCATTAGTTACTATTTTAATGGTTCATTTGATTAAATGCTAAGCTATTGTCTTGTAATTATGTGTATTCAAGGGAAAAATACTCAAGTTCAATTAGGAATGTATCTTTTACTGCACTATGTTTAATGAAGTCGCAACATCACCATAATAAGCAAGGAATAATGAAAATCTTCTTTTGAAATTGCAATGGAAGTATTTGCACAGAAGTAGCTGGCATGTGTAATATGATGAGTTCCCTTAAATGGCTCAACTGTTGATCAAAAAAGCAAATTATATAAGTGGATACTGCAAGGCAGAAACATGTGGACACAGCTGGAGTGTCATGTGTCACGGTTCCAGTCATTGCCAGCTGGCGGTCACACAAAGGCAGGCCAAGCCAAACAATTACTGTTATTCATAAGAGCAAATGTGCATTCCAAACACACAGTGCAGGCTTTATGAAATAACTGAGCATTCAGATGCATCCAGACAGCCGAGCTGTTTTTTCATCACATGTCCCTCAGTGCCAGGCCAATATGGCAAACTGACTCTGCTATTCAGAAACCCTTATCTTTACCCAATTAACCAAATCACTGTGACATTTGAGAGTTCTTCATGCACTTTGCTGAGCGCGTCAAACCAGCAGGCTAACCGGGCAGCAGATGCACAGCTTCTGGAAGCAATCTGCTTGCTTGCTTGCTTGCTTTTCTTTCTTTCTCCCCCCCCCCCCCCCTTAAGCTGTAAATACCCTGTTAGACCACTGCCTGTTACAAACCAGAGCTTGGAGTCAGTCCCTAAAATCTGAACATCCAGAGGTCCCCCTTATTCTCAATTCTGTGTGCCTATGTGATGGATGTCTTCCAGTATGTTGCCCTGGGAAGGTCAAGGGTGGCCAAGGGACAGGCAGTGGGGATTCATGCTCTTGTTTAAGGGGAAAAATTAATTAAGTGGGAAAACATTCTAGAAGAGTATCTGGTCATGAACTGAGATGAAAATTCCTAGATTGTTTAAATATAGACACCAAAGGAAGGAGAAACAATATGGAGCTAGTGTTTCCATAATTTTCATCTACTTTCTTCAAATAAAATGTAACCATAGCTCCTTGCCTATTATTTCTTCCAACAGGCAAGGTCGTAGGTGCATGTGAAAATGTATGCCATGATGTTCCTGCTTATAGCTGTTTCAGGACAGAAAGAAAGCTGGAGAGGAAGGTGTATAATTGCTAGGGAAGTTTCACTGCAACAGAAAGTGGATGGTTTTATCTTAATACCTCCAAAAAAGAGACAAGCTACTGTGCCTAGATGAGCACTATTCATTAGAAATATACTGTGAGCCATACTTTGTGACTAAGTTTTCTAGTAGTCACATTCAATAAAGTAAAGAGAAACAAGTGAAATTAATTTTAATTTTATCTAGCCTAATGTATCTAAAATATCATCACTTCAATAAATAATCAACATAAAATATTAATGAGCTATTTTACATTCTTCTCTCTCTCTCTCTCTCTCTCTCTCTCTCTCTCTCTTTTGTACTAAGTCTCAAACTCTGGCATATATTTTACACTTTTCACATCTCAGTTTGGACCAGCCACATTTCAAGTGCTTATCAGCCACATGTGGCCCATGGCTACTGTTTTGGACAGTACAATACTAGAGTTTTGGCAGTGGTAATTTCAAGTGTGCCCAAGCACACTTGGTCCAGCACTATGGAAGAATTCTAACACATTCAATGAAGAGTCAAATATTATGTTTCTGGTCTTAGCACCACTGTCAATCTTCTTCCTCCTAAGCTAATTCACCCCCAAAAATGGAGATAGTAACACCTGCATTACTACTGCCATTTAGTTTTCTATAGTTCAATTAAATAACAGATGTCGATTTTGAGAAATAACATTAGATTAAGTGAACACCCAAAAACTTACTGACAGTAGCTATAAATTCTAAGCATTGAGGAAAACCATAGTTTTCCTTAATTCTCTGTGCCCTGTTATTCCTTTCATAAGATAGGCTTTAAAATCAGAAATGACCTATAAAGGTCTGTGGAGAATTTTTTAAATACCCAAGATTTTTAAGGCCACCCACATTTGGTCACCATTCTTCTGTATAAGGGGCTTTATTTCAGTGACTGATGCCATATAGACATGGATTCCAGTTTTCTTTTGAAACCCAAGACTACACTGGCACCACACTGTCCAGGAGACACTAGGCCTATGAGATGCACCTTTACCATTGTGCTTTGTTCATGTAATGCTAAGTATCAGGCAGATGAGAGTCCTGCCATCATTTCCCTCAGCCATGTCTATCTTAGAGCCCATTGCTCCTCGTAGCTCCCCTGCTGTGCTGATTGTGGGAAAACAGGGGAACTATTTGCCTTTGGATTCTTCCTATTGAAGTACACTGGCCATTAGGAATACCAACAACTCCAGCCCATAAGGTGCCACATCAAAGTCCTTCAATCCAGATCTTCCGTACTTACACTGCTTTGCATTAAATGTTTGCCAAGACTAAGACTTCTGGTAACAATGACAAATATCTTTGTATGTACAGGTGCTAATGTCTTATTTAAATTCAAAATCATAATCATGATGGTAAGGCTTCCAAGAAGTGCCTTGAATTCTAAAAGGATTTTCAGATTGGTTAAGTTTATTTCTAAGTATGTTATTCTTTTTGATGCTATTGTAAACGGGACTACTTTCTTAATTTCTCTTTCTGATAGTTCATTGTTAGTGTATAGAAACACAGCTGGTTTCTGCGCATTGATTTTGTGTCCTGCAACTTTGCTGAATTTATTAGTTCTAATAGATTTGGAGTGGGGTCTTTGGGACTTTCTCTATATAATATCATGTCATCTGCAAAAAAAGACAATCTTCCTTCTTCCTTTCTAATTTGGATGTCTTTTATTTCTTTTTCTTGCCTAATTGTTCTGGCTAGGACTTCCAGTGCTATGATGAATAGAAGTGGCAAGAGTAGGCATTCTTGACTTGTTCTTAGATCAACATACACTGTTGACTATGATGTTTGCTGTGGGCTTGTCATCTATGCCTTTACGTTGTTGAGATATATTCCCTCTATATCTAGTTGGTGAGAGTTTTTTTTCATGAAAGTATATTGAGTTTTTCCCAATAGATGCTTTTTCTGCACCTGTTGAAATGATTTTATGGTTTTTATCCTTCATTTTGTTAATGTGTTATATCACATTGATTAATTTGTAGACATTGAACCATATTTGCAGCCCTGGAATAAGTCCCAGTTGAACGTGGTATATGAATCTTTTAATGTATTGTTGTATTCAGTTCGCTAATATTTTGTTGAGAATTTTTGTATCTATGTTCATCAGGGATGTTGGCTTGTAGTTTCTTCTTTTCTTGTAGTGTCCTTTTCTGACTTTGGTATCAGGAAAATGAGTTTGGAAGCGTTCCCTCCTCTTCTATTTTTTATAAGAGTTTAAGAAGGATTGGTGTTAATTCTTCTTTAATGTTTGGTAGAATTCATCAGTGAAGCCATCTGGTCCTGGACTTTCTTTGTTGGGAGATTTTTGATTACTGATTCAATCTCCTAACCAATAACTGGTTTGTTCAGATTTTCGATTTCTTCATGATCCAATCTTGGTATGGTGTCTGTTTTAGAAATTTATCCATTTCTTTCATATTCTCCAATTTGTTGACTAAAATTGTTCAAAGTAACCTCTTGTGATCCTTTGTATTTGTGTGATATCAGTTGTACATCTCTTCTTTCATTTCTAATTTTATTTATTTGAGTCCTCTTTTTTCTTGGCAAGTTTAGCTAAAGATTTGTGTAGTTTAACTTAAAAAAAACCCCAGATTTTAGTTTCATTGATACTTTATATTGTCTTTTTTTGTCTCTATTTCATTTATTTCCACTCTGATCTTTGTTAATTCTTCCTTTAACTAACTTTGGACTTAGTTCTTCCTTTTGTGGATTTTTGATGTATAAAGCTAGGTTATTTATTTGAGATATTTCTCTTTCTTAATATAGGCATTTATTACAATAAACTTCTCTCTTAGAATTACTTCTGCTGCATCCCATAATTTTTAGTATGTTGTGTTTCTATTTTCATTTGTCTCAAGATTTCTTTTCTCTTTTGAATATTTCTTTGACCTTTTGTTGTTCAGCAGCATGTTGTTTAATATCCACATATTTTTGTATTTTCTAGTTTCTTCTTTTAATTGATTTTTAGTTTCATACCATTGTGGTCAGAAAAGATGCTTGATATGATTTCAATCTTCTTAAATTTATTCAGATTTGTTTTGTGGTCTCACATATGATCTACCCTAGAGACTGTTCCATGTGTGTTTGAGAATAATGTGTACTCTGCTGGTTAGATGGATTATTTTATAAATATCTGTTTGGTCCATCTGATCTAACAAGTAGTTTAAGTCCAATGTTTCCTTATTGATTTTCTGTCTGGATCATCTATCCATTGTTGAAAGTGGGGGTATTAAAGTCCTCCAACACTATTGTATTTCTATTTCTCCCTTTGGGTCTGTTAATATTTGCTTTATATATATGCATATTCCTATGTTGGGTGCACAAGTATTTACTAATGTTACATCCTTTGATGAATTGACTTTCTATCATTGCATTCCTTCTTTGTCTCCTGCTACAGTCTTTGGATTAAAGTGTATTTTGTCTAATGTAAGTACAGCTACCTCTGCTTACTGTTTCCATTTGCATGGAATGTCTTTTTCAATCCCTTCATTTTTAGTCTATGTGTATCTTTAAAGATGAAGTGAGTCTCTTGTAGGCAGAATATGTATGGGTCTTGTTTTCTTATCCATTCAGCCACCCTGTCTTTTGACTGAGGAATTTAGTCCATTTACATTTAAAATAATTACTGATAGGTATGGACTTAATATTGCCACTTTGTTAAAAGTTTTCTGGTTGTTCAGTATTTCTTGAATGAGTAAATGGATGAATAAATGAATGAAATATTTATTTTACTGAAAACCTTTTACCCTTTATTTATTCCCAAATCATTAGCAAAAAGTTTTAATTGAATAGAATGCTTCCCCCTTTCCCAAGTAATTACAATACAAAGGCAGTCATCTTGGAAAAATCATGCCTGAGTTTGCAACAAGGCTTTAAACCTAAAATCAGACCAACATAAACTGCCAGTGGTAACTTTGGTAACTTAAGCTAGCTGTGTATGTGGCCTAAAACATGGGACACTCATGATAGTTGTGGTCATTCATTCACTCATTCAACAAATACTACTACTTACATATGCTGTGTATGTTGAAGCCTCCACTAGGAACTGGGGGGACACTGATTATCAAAACCCCCAAAATGCTCCCTAATTGGGTTACTATTTAGTTGTGTCCTTCAGAATTTGGGGCACAAGATATGATGAAATTTCTGGGCTTCTGTCAGTCAGAAAGTGAGGATCAGGTTCCTTTTGTCTTTTGCATTAAGAAAGTAAAATCCCACTTTTACCTCTCCCCACCACCCCAATTTTAGCAGTTTTAATAATAACACAGATCCACGGAACTACTCCAATCTCCAATAGCTACTCCTGATGTATGTCCAAGTTCATTAGAAGGAAGCCTCCCTCCCCTTTGTTCTCTCTTCCCCAGCCAAGGACACCGAAGGGGAGGTTCACACTTAAACTGTTGTGGAAGGACCCCAAACCCACATCAGACATCCTGACTCCCAGGCCTGTGCACATGCTGTGCACCATCTCTGGCTAAAATCTGAGCTGCTTTAGCCACCTCTCAGGATGCCCAGGGCTCAGTCAGAAACTTGAGCTAAGTGAGGACAGCCCACCTCCAAGTGCTCCTTGTCTTCTTTTCACATTTTTTTCCATGGCTTCTGACACATCTTGGCCACCCATCATTTTCCATTTAGTTATGGGCAGCCTTCTTATCTTCAAAGTGTTTTCTTTTGCCTCACAGAGGGAAGCCTACCCCCAAATAAAGTTCTTGGTTTTCTGTGCGCACTGAGAACCTGTGCCAGGAGCCCAGCTGCTTTCGGACCATTGCCACCCAGCCTCAGTCTGCATTTCCGAGTTTCCACTACGGGAATAGATTCCTTGGAAGGAGACTTGCTTCTTTTGGGCCATGAGGCCCCGTTTCTGAGAGAGGAGACAGAGTGAGAAAGCCCAGGGGATAGCTGGCTCGGAGGTTCCATGAAAAAGGCTCTTCAGGGCTGGCTTGAACAGTGGTTTTGTGTGACAGAAGAATCCCTCAGTCTTTCTGGTTTTGGCCAAGGCTCCCCGCTTCTTTGTGGGATGTTGATGAATTTGTGCCTGGTTCCTCTCTTACGATTACCTCTGTGTTTACACTGTGCTGCCTCGGAGTCACTGCTGTATCTTGAATGCTCATTCAAGGAGAGTAACTCAAGGGCTGACAGCTGGTGAGGTCATTCCCCAGTCTAGCCAAGGCCCGTGTGCCATTACAATGAAGTAATAATGTATTTATAACACACCTAACCACTGATGGCTTCTATTGCTGTGGCTTTTCCCTCTGCATTTGCACAGATGTTTTTTGAGAACTCAAGAATTGGCCTCCAGAAACAACCTCCTAGCAAACAAACTCTGTCTGTTGACTCTGGCGGGTGCTTATAACGAGAGTTGTTAGCACGCTGGATTTATGTTTCAAATATCATTTTAATTTCTCAGGCAGCATTTTTACCACAAGATGTTAATTCACTGGTGCACTTGAATCTCATAGCCTTTCCCTCTCTCTCTCTCTCACTCATGTGTGTTCTCTCTCTTTCTCTTCTTTTTTAATGAAAATATGGACTTGGTTTCTAAAGAAATATTCTCAGTGCCTGATTCATCAAAACACAGTGTATGCATTTCCCATGGAATTTACTCTGAACTGTCATAATCTTTTTACTCGATAAATGACGTACCTTTGTGATTCATTAAGCCTCTCTCCTTAACCCCTATAGTAGCACCCTTTGTCACACGCAAGTCCTCTGCAATTAGTCCCAACAGGAGCAGTTGATCTTCCCAAGAGATAAAAGCTGCTTTTTAACATTTACCAGAAAATTATGGGAAAGCATTTAAAGATAATGGTGCACACACTAGGTTGACATCTAGCATGGATTCCTATGAGAAATATTAAGTCAGTCTTGCAAATCTTAATATTTCCTGATAGCAGTGGATTGAAGATAACATCTCTCATTGACACCACAGCTAGAATTCCAGATATTAAAAACAAACAAACAAACAAACAAACAATTGGAGACTTCTGTTCTGACAATTTCATATTGTCCCTTCTCTTTCCTCTCCTGCAATCCAATGCATTTTATTTCTGCTTCTCTGGAAGGCATTACTTTACGTAAAGTCATTCCCTTGCTTGGCCCACAAACCCCTCCCAACCCCCAATGCAAGCATAACAAGCATAAATATTTCTGAATTCATACACATCCTTTCTGGGTTTTTTTCACTGGCTCTGAAACAGGTGACATCAACTCTGGGACTTGAGACAAGAGGGTAAAACCCTTCCTTCTCTCCTTTGCCTCCTGTATTCTCTGTAATCCAGTGTAGTTGGTTTTTGACACCCAGCCAGTCCATTGATGCTTCCTAACAGCTCCACAGCCTGCTTAATCCTGACCCTTGACTTCTTTGAAATTCTAGACTCTGTAGAGTACACCATCCTAGAGTTCCCCCCACATTGGTTTCTCTCCTTGCTGGGTCCTTTCCAACTTCTCTCTCAGACTTTCTCTTCTTTCATTAACCGGTCAATCTTGGCTGCTTTCTGGCTCTGGCTCTGGCTCTACACATTCTCAAAGGCAATCTTTTTCTTTTTCTGTATTTATTTTTGAGACAGAGAGAGACAGAGCATGAGCAGGGGAGGGGCAGAGACAGAGGGAGACACAGAATCCCAAGCAGGCTCCAGGCTCTGAGCTGTCAGCATAGAGCCTGATGCGGGGCTCAAACTCATGGACTGTGAGATCATGATCTGAGCTGAAGTCGGACGCTCAACCGACTGAGCCACCCAGGCGCCCCAAAGGCAATCTTTTTCAACAGCCCCCAGTCCATGGTTTCAATCATATTTTTGTTTCCAGCTCTGACCTCACTTCTCTCTAACTACTGAACATGCACAACTCTGGATGTCTGGGAAGACGGGAATTTCCCATTCTTGCCTGGACTTGGCCTTTCCCCTCCTGCATTGGGTCCTCACTCATGGAACATCCTCACCCTCCCCTCAGGAGACCCAGTTACGAATTTTAGCATCATTTCTGTCAGCTCCTGCCCCCCTGCCCCCCAGTCCTTCTTGCACACGGGTCTAATCCTTCACTATATTGTGTTGATTCTTCCTCTTCACCATCATGAGAAACCTTGGGGCTTCTGAAACAAACTTGCCATGCTCCACCCTGGAGACCGTGATTCACTACATGTAGGGTGGGGCTGGGCATCTGTGTTTTGATGATGCTCTGAGGGATTTGGACACATAGCCATGTGGGGGAAGCAAGGCCGCAGAGACTGGCTTTTCTTTCTGTTTCCACAGCACTGCCCAAGGTCAGGTGGGTCCCTCATCATCCTCCACTTGGGCTTTCCCATGCCTCCCTAGCTTCCTTCTTCCAATCAGACACCCTGCTACAGCCAGAGGAGTTTTCTAGACACACATCCAGTCATGTCATTCCCTTGTTTAGAAATGTTGGCTGCTTATTTCGACCTTCAGGTTCCATACCCCTTATCGTAATTTATCATTTACTTTTGTCCCCTCTGCCTAGGCGCCTTGCTGGTAACTTTCCTGCTGTCAGGAAGGTGCTCCACCCCTTTCTGTGCTCTGTAGATCACTCTTGCAGCACATATATTAGAGCTGGAATAGTTTTTCCAAGTCCAGTTCCAGACCCAGTTCTCTCACCCACTGGGGGCAACCCTTCTTGGCCAGAGATACTCCCTGCTCTGTGTCTCCATAGTGCTCTGAACCACTCCTGACTCAGGCCTGGTGCCTACTTGGTTTAGTGTATGTGTGTGTGCTGTTCCTGTCCCCACCACACACAGGTGAGGAGTCCCTTCAAGGCAAGTGCTGCAGCCCATTGCCCCCGATGCTCCCCTTAGTAACTGACAGTTAGTGGGTGCATGCAGGACCAGTGGATGTTCAGTTTTCTTGGAGACTTACATAGTATTGTTTCAAGGTAAAGCACAGGGCAGGCGGTTCAGTACAAAAAACTCAGAGACAATAAACATTATTTTCCTTTGTTAGAATCTTTCCCCCCTTAATGGCATACTCAGTATGTGGTAACTATATGTTGATTCCCTACTGGAATCACACTGGTGTGGAAGAAGTACAAGAGCTCAGAGAAAAGAGGTTTCAAACCTGAGCCTGACCTTTTCCTTCCATGTGACCCTGGACTAGGCACTTGTAGCTCCTTTATCTGTAAATGAGGCTAATTATCCCAACTTTGCACAGTTGAAATAAGAATGGAATGGGATAGCCTAAAAGAAAGCACCTGGCTTATACAGGATACCTAACTAATGTTATTTTCCCTTTCCTCTCCAGGAACCAAGGGGAACTTTTGTCAGTCAAATAGGACACCAAAGGACAGTCAATCTGTCTTTCTCTGGCTTTGCCTGCCTTACCCCTCCCTCCTGCCTGCAGAGTCCTGTGTGTGGTAGTAAAGCCACGAATGGAAGGCACGATTTGGACTGACCTCAGAGAAATTCCTTAATCTCTTTAGACCTCAGTCTTTCCTTCTGTGAAATGGGATGATCTCATAGTTTTGTCATGGGGATTTAATGATACAATGCATGACACAAAAGGGGTTAGTATATAGTAGCTATTATTATATGAAAAAGGGAGGCAAGAGAGCTATAAAATCCTAACTGAGCTGTCAATATTTTGGGACCTACCAAAGAAAAGATATTCCTCTCTCACAGATCTTTCAGGTTGCCTTCTAGTGAATTAGGGTTTCATTTCACCACTTGATGGGAGAATGACTTAAATGCCTCTACTCTTTTAGTAAATTTTCATTGTGCTATGCAATTTAATGCAATTAATTATAGGCTTTAATATAATTATACTTATGTAATTAATAATCCAACTCAATTTAAATTGTCTTTTTTTTTTTTTTTTTTTTGCATAGAGTGTACCTCCTTACCCAAGCCATTGCTTCAGGCTTCTAGGAGAGAACTTGGCTTTCTGCTTCTCTTGAATTCTGGAAAATAGGAGGCGAGAACCCTCAAGGTATTATTGGGTCAACTCCCTTCTTAGATAATTCAAAGTTGAGGCTGCAAAGTGGCCTGTGTTTCTGATTGTATTCTCTTCTGACTGCTTTTACCTATGGGGAAAAAAACCACAGAGCCAAGTTCTAGTAGTCATCCAGGTGAAGCCTGAATGACTGGGTTTTGTGGGAATTCCTACGTAAGCCACAGCAATCGCCTCCTTCCCATCTGGACAAAAGCCATGTTACTTGGGCCTTTCCCTATGGGATGTGAAATCCTAGAAAAAATTTTTTCAAGACAGCCTAATGATGAGGAATTACTCAATAACTGTTAAAAATGAATGACATGGAAGAAAGGTGGGCCAAGACTCATAGAACCATATTATACCACATTACATGTTGAACAACCTCTCTGCACTCCCAAATCCCATCTGGTATCCTTTAAAACCAAGGGTTAGCTTGTAAGTTAGATTGGAATGAATTTGATTTTGGAATGTCTTTTCCTGATTCCTGTTTCTCTGAAGGAGTAACCAGGCTTTGATCTATGGCTGGTACCGCCCAAAGCTTGTGTAACACTGCTCCCTATGGAAAGAGAATCTTCTCTTCCAGAAGTTGCACAGACTGAGGAAGGCCCAGAAATACTAAGGATTATTCATGAGCTCTATCATGGTGCAAGCTATTTTAAATCAATCAATATTTACTAATATTTACAGTTTCTAGCACTATATTTAAATAGTCTTCAGTAAAAAGCATTAAGCAGTCAAAGTAACCATATCAGTCATAGATATGCAACAATTCGCATTTATTCTCACTCATGCATCTGTGTATGCACTCACATTGATGTGATTCACGCTGGCTGTGGCTGGGTATGCTTCAAGCTCCTGATAGGATCTAGGTATGCTCCACATGTTTCTAATATACCTTGGTTCAGTGGTTGCCCAAAACACACAGTCCAACTGTGAAGCATACTTCATATCTGTGCTTAGAGTCAGATTAATATAATATTATAATTTTATAATATTTTATATTATAATACAATTTTATAATATTGTAATGTTATAATATTAATATACTGCTGGCCAAGGAAGCACATTGCCAATCCCAAAGTTACATGGATATAACTCCACTCATCATAAGATCAAAGCAAGTCACAGGGTAGGGAATAGGGATAGAGAGGTGGGAGGGAGTGATTATTTACTGGATAATAATATATACTACCACAGTATCCTATTTACTGTATGTGTAGGGCAAGGAATTAAAACATATATACTTTTATTGTTATAGTTATATTGTATTTGAGCATAGAGGTAATTATATAAATAAAATATATATATATTATATATATATATTTATATATATATAATAAATTATATATATTTATAAATTCATATATATGAATATATACATTTATAAATAAATTATATAAATTTATTAAATAATTACCTCTATGCTCATATACAATATATTCAATAATTTACATTGTAAATCTTTAGTTTAGTGAGAGTATAGTAGAAGTTGAAGACAGAAGACCAAATTCTGCCTGTGATTTCCCAAGATGGTGATTTGTGGAAAAATAAGTTAGATACCCTGAGTCTTAGGATCCCATTCTAAAATGCAGACAATCCTGCCTGGCTCCCCATATTTCCATGAGGATAAGGTGAAGTAATGATGGTGGAAGTACTTTAGTATAAAGTGCCACTGAAATTATTGGGTTTTGATCTAATTAGCAGAATGTGAACCCCTTAATCAAACTAGCACTAATTTTTTTACAGAGGAAAAGGGAAGCTGATCTTGAGATAGAAAACTTGGGTTGGAACCTTGACTCCTTCCATTACGTGGTCTTTATGCACCTCAGTTTTCTTCTCTGTAAAATGTGGATCATCAGGGGCACCTCGGTGGCTCACCTGGTTGAGCGTTTGACTTTGGCTCGTGTCATGATCTCGTGGTTCGCGAGTTCCAGCCCTGCATCGGGCTCTGTGTTGACAGCTCGGAGCTTGAAGCCTGCTTCAGATTCTGTCTCCCTCTCTCTCTGCCCCTCGCCCACTCATGTTCGGTCTCTCTCTCTCTCTCTCTCTCTTAAAAAATAAATAAACGTTAAAAAATAATAAAATAAAATAAAATGTGGATCATCAGTTCTGCCTACCTCTAGCATTTTGGAGACCTCAATGAAAGAATGGATGAAAAACGCTTCCCAAACTGTTAAATGCCATGCCATGTGCAATAGAAGCTCAGAGCTTCATCTTCCGTGACACTGATGTCTACTTGTCATCTCCTAAGAGAGTGTCACAAAGGATTACAGGTTCAAAGTGATTATTCTTTACATGCAAATGTAGGTTGGGAAGGAGAAGTGGTTTTTGAACTAACAGTTTAAGAAAAACGGTGTCATAAATCTGAAGAGAGAAAAATACATCCTCTGGTGGAGTGGGCAGCCTTTGGAGGAAGTTGAAAACTGAGATTTTCCTCTGGGAGAAGGTAAGCAGGGGGCTACACAAGTGCCACAGGGCCTGTTGTACGGGCATCTTATTGGAGGGGACTCGGGCTGTATTCCAACTAGCTCTCTAGATCTTCATCACCTCTGAGTTTCAACCAGCAGACTGAACTCAAGGGAGGAAGGTGAAGCTAGTGGTTAAGAGTGGGGGAAGATGGTTCTGGATTTATATCCTATTGTGCTAATTACAGTGGAGCAGTACGATTTGGGGAAGATTAGTCTATCTGTACCAGGTTTTCTTGTCTGTGATATGGGGATAAGCATCAGTGCCTAACTACCAGGGAGTGTTAGCAACTGACTGATAGATAATATGACCACATATCCCCTGTAGCCTCAGGGCCATGCATGGCAGGTCTGAAGGAAGAGCAGAAATAGATTTTTTTCTTGGAAATCTTTCTTATGGTACTTTCTTGGACTAAAATAATTGACTGGCTGGGGCCCCAGTGTGGACCATCATACAGGATGAACCTCCATCTTCGGGAGCTTCCTCCAGGTTCCCAATTTAGCTCCCCTGGGAAGACTTTAAATATCAAGATGTCCACACTATATTCCAGGCCAATTAAATAGTAATTGCTGGGGGGTTTGGTTCAGGCATCATCATCTTCTAACTCCCACTGCCACCTCTAGATGATTTCCATGTTCAGACAGGCTCAGAGCCACTGTCCTGATACAACAGGCAGCTTCTTCCCATATGGTTAAGAGCACAGGGCTTTGGAATTAGACACATCTGGGTTTGAATCCTGGTTCTGCTGCCTAATAGCTGGTGACCTTAGACCTCAGTTTTTTAATCTGTAAATGAAGACCACAGTCCCTGTCTCATGAAGATGTGCAAATATTAAATAACAAATGTCACACAACTGGCATCTAATGAGTGTTCAAAAAAGTTAGCTATCGTTATTAAAAGAGGCCTTTTCTGAGCAATCACTGCACTTTGTCTCCCCTCTGACACCATTCTACCTTCTACCCTGTTACCTGGTTTTATTTCCAATGTAACATATAAGGCAATCTTAAATCATTTTAATTTATCTCTTTGTTGTAATATGGGTATCATGTCAGGGATGTTGTCTTGATTGCCTCTGTGTTCTCAGTACCTACAACAGAGTCTGGCACACAGTAAGCCTTACAATAAACACTTGACTGATTCAGTGAATGAATGAATGTTACCTGCCTTTACCAAGTCTGATCCAAATAGTCTCCCCTCCTGTCCATTTAAGAATTTTTAGCTATTGAGTTCCCCTTAAAAGAAATAATTGATTGCAACTGTAATAAAAAAAAATCTAGAAACTCATGGCTATTGGCATAGCATAGTTCTGGAGGGAGTTCTGGGAGAGTGCTGCTTCTAACAGCCCTTCCCCTTTTGCTGCCCTGGAGGCTGGGGAGAGCACACCTGCTTTTCTTTTTCTCCCTGATTGACTGCAGGCAGGGAGATTTGGGATAGGCTCCCCTTCCCCCAAACTGAACTCCATCCCAGGTCACTTGGCTGGGGGTGGGGGCTGAAAAGCAGGCATTGTTTTCTCTCCCACCCTCCATGTCTTCCACCTGTCCCCTCAGGAGCCAGCCTAGATCTATCAAACATTCACTCACCTTTTGTTAACCCTTGAGCTTTTCAGAGCAAACAAGCTTCTTAAAAAGGAAGAAATGCTTCCAGGCAGTTTATGTGAATACTTGCAGGCAAAACTTACAGGTTTGTGCTCGTTGGTAAACTCAGGTGGATTACTTTTATAGCTGATTTAACCCCAAGAGGAGGGTCAAGGGAAGTTAAGGCTATTGAACAATCACACTTTGAAGGTGGCTTCCATCAGGCCTTAGATGAGCGCTCCAGATTGTAGACTTTACACTTGGCCATGACTGAAACTCTAAACGGAGCTTTTTTTTCTTGGATCTAATTACAAATCGGGGAAGGACTCCAAAATATACTTTGTGAAGAACAACTTTCAGTTTTACAAATGTGGAAACTGAGGCTCATAGAGTTTAAACCACATGTGCAAACTCTCCGAACTGGTTACTCCAGACTCAATACTGGAATCTCAGTCTTTCAACCCTTGTTTCCCCTCAAGTGTCTATGACATCTGTCCTCATTATTTGCTAAAAAAAACAAAAAAGAGCAGACAGAGATGAGAGACTTCAACATCTTCACTGAAACAGAGAATAAAGGGCCTGGACCTTCTAAAAAGCTGAAGTTGAAAAGTAGGAAGAAAGGACAAAGGTTTGAACAAAGCAAACCGCTCGGATGAGTGTCTGAACCTTGAAGTGACTCTCTGACCAACCCAGCGGCAGAGTACTCCCCCTCCCTAATGAACATTCTAGCCTGTGTGGAAAAACAGAGTTTATTGTTGTTATTTGTTTCCTTGTTGCCTAGAGCCATACTTGGGTATGGAGAATTTGTACTTGTCGGAAATTCAATAGAACCTTTAATATTTCATTTGAGTGAATCTCTAGGAAGGTTGGGACTGCGCAAGGGAGTGCTGAAGATAACGCGAGCTAAGCCAGGCAAGTGTTTTGCTTTCTTTACCTCATACTACACACCTGTATTTGCTGCTTTGTTATGTCAATGACTTTTTTCTGGATAAGAAAATGTACTGTATTCTTTGTTACACATGCATTATTTAGGATGAGGTAGTTGTTTAGGTCAGTGCATTTACAAAGGGCTCTAGAATCATTTTTGTATTCTTTCCTGAGCCACCATGAAGAGCACTGAAACACAGACCCAGAGACAGAAGACTTTAAACAGTTGCACAGCAATCTGTCATCCTAACCAACATAAAAGGCAAGCTGATTAAATCATTTTATGAGTTCCACTGATTCATGTTATTTTGGGGTCTATCAGAAAGGGGGATTTTATTGGTAAAATCTTATTATTCCTGGAAAGAGATTATCCTATGATTCCTCTTATTCTTCGAAAATACAAATAACCAAAATTGACTCATGAAGAGCAGTAACCAAAATAGAGCAATAAATGAGGAGTAAGTTCAAAATGCTGTTAAAGAATTTCTTTTGAAAGAGGCTTGAGCCCAGATTATCATTCCAAGTGATATTTTTCAAAGGTTTAATGAAAATTCCCATTACATATAATATGTTGGAAAGCAAAAGAAGAAAACCATTGTAATTGATTTTTCAAAACCAACATATTTCTGATACAGAAACTTGACAAAAATGGCATTAAAAAGTCACAAATCACTCTCGCTCATGCATACTGAGAATATTTCTAAATAAAACACTAGTAAATTGAATCAAGTAGTGTATTAAAGAATGATTCACTATGAAAAAATAGAGCTTATTAAGCTAATTAAAAATGTTTTACTATAGGAAATCTAATAGGTCAAAAAAGAAAAAAAATGACAATTCCTACAGATTATGAAAAGCTAAGATTGAATATTTGTTAATGATTCTTCAGAACCCTCAATTCCAAAGAATAAAGGGAATTTTCCTTCATTTTGTGTAGAAAATCTAATTCAAACCAAGAGACAATGCAAATTGTGAAGGCAGGATAAGAAAGACATTCTTATTAAAGTTAGGAACAAGGAAAGAGGCTTTCTATCACCAATTGTATTTACTATTATTCTGAAATTTCTGACAATGAAATTGATGATAAATAATGAATGCACTTATTGGAAAGAAGCATAAGAAGTATCATTATTTGCACATTACAGAAATGTCTACCAAGAACAAATAAACAAGTTCAAAATATACATTAAGCAAAAATGCACTAATAATAGAAAAATACTTAGAAAATATAGAGCAAAAAAAGATTATATTCACAATAATACCAATTAAACTGTCCAGGAATAAATATGCAGGATAATTTCTGATGTGTTTGGGAGAAAAAAAACCTACAAAACTTCACTGAGCGTTATAAAAGAAATGTGACTAAATGAAGTGGTATTAGTATATCCATATATTTGCTGATTCAATATTACAAACTTTCAATTTCCCTAAAGTAACATATGTTTAATGTAATTAACAAGAGTCGAGATTATAATTCTCATTTTGGAGGCAAGAGTTGACAAAATGAAACTAAAATTTATCTGGAATACCAAATGGATAAAAATCCTCAAGAAATTTTGAAAAACAGAAAGCAATGGTATAAGAGAATTTTATTATTGTAAAATTAAAATATTCTAATACTGTGCAATATAATACCAGTACACAAATTGAGAAATGAATCTCTGGAAGGAAATTATATTTAAGAAAGATGACATTTCAAATTAGTAGAGAAAGAAAATACCCTTTTTTTGCGAAGGTTTCTCTGAGAGTTGATTATTTGAAAAAGTATTACAAAATAAATGATAATCTGATTAAAAACTAAATGTAAATATGACATTACATGACAGCTAGAGAAAGATAAATATCTGAATTTGGGATAGAAAAGAATTTTTGTCTATTAAATCACACTGGAAAAGATTGATGGTGTTGACTATGAAAATTTAACAGCTTCTGTATGTAAAAAACATTGTCAAAATTAACTTTTTTAGAACTTTACCTGAGTGGTCTTAAAAACCTGCTCAGAACCAGCTCTGTGTGAATAGCCTTTGCCTTGGGACATTTGTCAAAAGTTATCAGCAGCAATTGTTTAACACTACAACTTCCTGTGGCAGGAATAACTACTGAAGACAGCAATTTTAAAAACTTAAAGGTAAGGCTAAAAACTTAAAAGTAAAAATTGGAGGGCAGGACGTCCATGTCCACAGAGGATTTGAAAAGCTTCAGCATATTCTTGGGAATCAGGATGGTGACATGCATAGGAAAGGTGTGTGCATGCTGAAAAAAGACCTCAAGAGATCCTAATCTTTCACTTCTGGCTGACCTTGAGGCCAGAAGTAAAGAGGAAGTAAAGGCCAAGGCAGAGTGTCAACTGCCTGAGTGTTGTAGGTGTGCCTCAGCATGCACAAAAAGCCTCTTGACAATGGCTGGAGGACTTAACTATTTAAAGGCATTTGAGAAATGTTTGCCTGATCAATAACTGACCACTAAGATAATCAAGCTGAGACTTCAGTAGCTATACATAACAAAGAATACAGACTATTTTATTTTATTTTAATTTTATTTAATTTTCTTTTATTTTAGAGAGAGAGAGCACGAGTGGGGGAAAAGGGCAGAGAAAGAGAGAGAGGGAGAGAGAGAGAGAGAGAGAGAGAGAGAGAGAGAGAGAGAGAATCTTAAGTAGACTCCATGCTCAGTGTGGAGCCCAATGTGGGGCTCAATCCCACAACCCCATGATCCCTGGGATCATGACCTGAGGTGAAATCAAGAGTCGGATGCTCAATCATTGAGACACCCAGGCACCCCAAGAATACAGACTTTACAGAATGTGTTCATAAAAGCCGCTAAAATCACAGCAACAACAAATAACAGTGACAATTAATTGAAGATGATGGAATCCAAGTTCCAGATTTCCTACATTATATAATCTAAATGTTCACCAACAAAAATTTATGAGTCTTAAATATAAGAGCTCAAATTATAAAACTCTTGGAAGAAAATATAGGCTTAAGTCTTTATGACCTTGGATTAAACAATGGTTTCTTGGCTTTAACACCAAAAACAGAAGCACCAAGAGAAAAACATAGATAAACTGGACTTCATCAAAATTAAAAACTGAATTTCAAAGGACACCATCCTAAGGAATGGGAGAGTGACTGCTAATGTACACAGGTTTCTTTTTGGGGTGATGAAATGTTCTGAAATTAGACGGTGATGATGACTGTACATGTGATTAAACTAAAAACCACTGAACTGAATAAAGGATTGTAGGAGGAACCGTTGGAATAAATTTCATTTCATTATAGTTGTGTCTCCCATTTCACCTAATCACCCACTCAGTTTATCTTTTTAATCTGCTCACATTGTTACTGTCTAAAACATAAAGAATAAAATCATCAAAAATAAAATTTCCAGCAGTTAATACCATATGTTAAACTGAAGTCAACTCCTGATTAGTGCATATGTACTGAAGTATCCTAATCCAAGTAGCAAGTTATCCCTAAAAGATTCATGTTCAATTTCAACGCAGAAATACAAGAGAAGGAGATGGCTAGAACATCTGAAATGATGAAGTTAGCATCTCTTTTTTTTTAGAGGCCAAATGGGGAACAGTTGCTTTTAAATGGCTGGAAAGCTCTGTACAAGTATTTTATCAGTTCTAATTCTTATAAGTGACTCACTTGTTATGAACCCACTTAGGCTGAAAAACCCACTTGGAATGAAAAGAATTGGGCAAAGCAGAAGAGGGAAAGGAGAGCAACAGCCCAGGACCACTCATCCCTATGCTTTATTAATAGCCTGGTTAGGAGAGAAGTGGAGTTAATAATAGAACTTAGTGCAAACCACAGTTATAATCGTATATTTGTAGTTGCAGCCTATTAGCTAATGATTTGTTAGTTTTATTGAGTTCGTTCCACAGTGTACATTTGGTTCTTCTCAATTATTTACTTTATCTTTATGAAATTCCCACTCACCTGGCTTTTTGTCTACCACACTAAACTGACCAGTATTTTTCAATTTCCTTTTTCTCTATTCCTGATCACTATATATTGTTCTCCTTTCTTATCTATGTTTTTTTTTTTTGATCAACTTCATTCAATTTCATTGCTTTGAATACAAGTCTGTATCTTGATGACTCTCAAATGCGTATGTGTACCTTGGTCCTCCAACAATTGCCTCTTAGACAGTCACACTTGATATTCAATAGAATTTAACCCTTAATGTGTCTAAAACAGAGTTATTAATTCCTGTCCCACCAGACATGAATGCCCTCCCCCTCTGTATGTCAGTAAATGACACTGCCAGTCACCCAGTTTCTCTTACCACAGACCTAAGAATAATCCTTTCTCTTTTCTCACACCCACATCAGCAAATCCTATTGACCGTGCCTCTGCTGTGACCCCGTTTTCCCCAGCTGCACTGCTACAACTCTAACTTAACTGCCGCCACCTCTTACTCCGATAGCTATAAAATATCAACTGGTACAACCTCTTTTGAAAATTGTTTATCAGTCTACTAAAGCTGTGTATGTATCATACCCTATGACCTAGCATTTCAACTCCTGTATATAAACATAGCAGAAATGCATACATACATTCACCAAATGACATGAACTAGAATGTCATTATTCATAATAGCCCCTAACTGGAAACTTTCCAAATGTCCATCTGTAGTAGAATAGATAAATTAATTTATGGTATAATCACAAAATTGTATACTACACTGCAATGAAAATAAATAATTCATGACTACATATAACAATATGGATAAATCCCATAAACATAAGGTCAAACTAAAGAAAATTGACAGTAATGAGAATATACAGTATGCTACATTCATACAGAGTGTAAAAATATGTAAAACTAAGCTATCCTTTTAGAAGTCAGGATACCCCTGGCAACTGCATGTGTGTGAAGAGGTGACTAAGTGAGAAGCAACAATTCTGGGGTGCTGGTGATGCTTCTTGTTTTGGGTGCTAGTTATATGAGAATGTTCAGTTTGTGAAAATTGATCAACTTGAATACTCGTGTGCAGTTTCTGTATGTATACTGTATTTCAATGAAAATGTTTTAAAAATGCAAATAAAAACCACAATGAGCTATCACCCTACACCTGTCAGAATGGCTAAAATCAAAAAGACAAGAAATAGTAAGTGTTGGCAAGGATGTGGAGGAAAAGGAGCCCTCCTGCTCTGTTGGTGGGAATGTAAATTGATGCAACCACTCTGGAAAACAGTATGGAGGTTTCTCCAAAAACTAAAAAAATAGATATACCATATGACTCAATAATTCCACTATTGCGTATTTACCCAAGGAAAATGAAAACACTAATTTGAAAAGACATATGCACCCCCAAGTTTACTGTGGCATTATTTATAATAGCCAAAATACGGAGGCAACCTAAGTGTCCATCGATAGATGAATGAATGTGGAAGATGTGGTGTACAAACACACACACACACACACACACACACAAATATTATGCAGCCATAAAAAAGATGAGGTCATGCCATTTGTAACAACATGGATGGATACAGAGGGTGTTATGCCCAGTGATGGGCAAAATGAGTGAGGGGGAGTGGGAGATACAGGTTTCTGGTTATGGAATGAATAAGTCACAGCAATAAAAGGCACATCATAGGGGATATAGTCAATGATACTGTAACAGTGTTGTAGGATGATCGATGGTAGTGTAGCTATCTCACCAGCAGAACATATAGAGAAGTTGAGTCACTATGTTGTACATCTGAAACTAATGTACCATTGTGTGTCAACTATAGTCAAATTTTTAAAAATTTCCTAAAAAATAATTCACAGGCATAAATGAAAGAGATAAAACTATAAGACTCTTAGAAGAAAATATAGGCATATATCTTCATGACCTTGGATTACATAACAGTTTTAAAAATATGACACAAATAAATTGGACTTCACAAAAACTTAAGCTTTTTGTACTTTAAAAGACATAATCATAAAGGAGAAGACAATCCACAGAATGGGAGAAAACATTTGCCAGAAACTTCTATCAAGAATAAATAAAAGATTTATACAAATCAACAGTAAAAACAACAATCCAATTAAAAAATGGCAAAGGGTTTGAACAGACCTTTCTCAAAGAATATATACAAATGGGCAATAAATGCATAAAAGACGCTCCACATGATTTGTTAGGGAAATGTCAGTCAAACCCACAACGAGATCCACTTCAGACCCACTAGGATGGTTATAAAGTAAAAAATATAGTATTGTATAAAGATTAAAAGTAACAAGTACTGGTGAGGATGTGGATAAATTTGGACACTGCTGTGAGAACGTAAAATGATGCACTTTGGAAAACAGTCTGGCATTTCCTCAAAAAGTTAAACATAGAGTTACCATATGACCCAGCAATTCCACTCCTGAATATATATGCAAGATAACTAAAAACATGTACCCACACAACATCTTGTGCAAAAATGTTCACAGTAGCATTATTCATAATAACCAAAGTGCAGAAACGCAGATCTCCATCCAATGAGGAATAAACAAAATATGGCACACCCATACAATGAAATATACTCAGCCATAAAAAGAAATGAAGTACTGATACAGGTAACAGTGTGGATGAGTCTTGAAAACATGATGCTAAGTAAAAGAAGCCAGACACAGAAGAATAACTATTGTATAATTCCATTTATATGAACTATCCCCCAAAGGAAAATCTCTACAGTTAGCAAGTAGTTTTGTAACTATCAGGATAGAGAGAAAACGGTTTGGAGAGGGACACTTAATGGGTCAGGATTTATTTTTAGGGGAGGAGGGATAATAAAAATGTTCTGAAATTAAACAGTGGTAATGGCTGCACAACTCTGAATGTAGTAAAAACAACTTAATTGTACTTTAAAATGGTGACTTTTTCAGCATATGAATTCTATTTAAACAAAGGTGTTCCTCTAAAAATATCCTATGAAATATACTGCTTTGAGTGAATCAAATGAGCAATAATAATAATAAAAAGATAATAGCCAGTGTGGAGATATATAGTGAAAG
Organism: Prionailurus bengalensis; assembly: GCF_016509475.1. Classification (NCBI taxonomy): domain Eukaryota; kingdom Metazoa; phylum Chordata; class Mammalia; order Carnivora; family Felidae; genus Prionailurus; species Prionailurus bengalensis. The sequence continues at coordinate 83,914,079 of NC_057354.1, read as the reverse complement.
ATATAGTGAAGATACAGTGAAACAGTGATTCTTAAATCCTGCTTCTTGGGGTTTTTGCAAACTATCTTTCCATATGAATCAAGAACCATAAAAACTATACTTTCTCACCCAGTATTTATATATGATAGTCTATGTAAATGATCAAATGGTTAGACCCCCTTAACTCACATTTGTATGTGTCCATTGAAAAATTGTAAATAATCTTTTAAAAATGATTGTATCCTTTAAAGCAATTTCATGTAATAGCTCTATACTGCCAACTCCATGTGATCATTAAAATTATATCATCAGAGACTATTTAATGATGTAGTAAAATTCTCATGTTGTAATGTTAAATGGAAAAAAACATATGGAAGTTTCTTATTCTTATTTGTGAGAGAGAGATAAAGGATAGAGATGGGGGTGGGGAGAAAGAAAATGGGGGGGGGGAGAAAGAAGGAAAATGGAACTAATACAAAGTATTTAAAACAGACTCCTAGTCACCCCAGAACTGATCAATGCATCTCTTAAAATGTAAAACTAAAAAATGGGCAAAATAAAGCACTCCAGGCATAGTCCAAATAACACAATAAAGAGGGACTGTTAGATGCTGTGCTTCATAGTTGGTATTCCACTAGTTGTGCCTATTATTGGATTTCTTTTTCCAACTTCAATTAAACAAGTATTTACAGAGTACCCACTAAATGGAAGACTTTGCTCTAGGTGCCATGGCAAAAGAAAAGATGACTATGTAACTAAGACAGAAGCATTGAGCACTCAGTGCAAGCTGAGTAAGAAGACACGTAAGAGGAGAAGGATGAGATGAGGGTAAAGATGAGATTGAAGGGCAGATACAGCTGTTGTGAGAAAGGAAGAGAGAAAAGATGGTTGGTGCTTTGCAAGTTGCAACATTTCTGAGCATGAATGAGACAGTCATTATGGCCTATACATTTCCAACATAAGAGAAATGACTGATGTAGCAGAGGAGGTGAAGGCACTTCTAGAGCCTTGCACTTGGATGTTGAAGTCACGGGGATGAAAACAGGAGATGAACTAGAAAGGAAGGCTGCACACCTGCTGCTGAAGTCTATGTACCTGGCATGTGGTGGGTATTTAATAAATACCTGCTAAAGGAATGAACTGCAAGTATAAAAAATGATACGTAAAATTGAGGAAAATTAGAAATAGATCACATGGATCTTTGAGACCAAGTTTTGTTAAGGGACAGAGTCCAAAGGGTCTGGAAGTGGCAGGAGGGAGCTGAGTGTATCCTAACCCCTGTTCTCAGCCTGTGGGCCTGAAGAAGGAGGAGAAACAGCTTTTCACACTGGAAAGGTTTGTCCAGAAACTGGTGCAGTCAGGGCTCAGTTAAGGTGAGGACGTGGAGAAGAAAAAACTGAACTTAGAGGAAAAACTGAAGATGGAGAGAGTTCATGTGGTTCCCATGAAGGACCTTGTTCCAGTGCAATCTAGAGTGAAGATGGGTGGCAGGAACTGTGTAGAGGGACAGTGACAGGATGGGAAGAGAAGCAGGAAGGGACTGGGAAAACCAGCACGAAAGAAATAGGAAGCTGGGAGCTAAGACTGGAAGCAGGGAGAGGGTCAAATAAGAACCCAAATTAGTTCTAACTTCTCTTGAAGAACCTCCTGAGAGCTTGTTTGGTTAGATGAGGCCTCATAGCATCTTCTCGGGGAAGGGAATGGGAGGACCAGTCATAATGCCTTTTTTTCTAAGAAGCTGGGTTTTGGAGCAATAACTATTATAAACTACTATAAAAGTAGAGCTTACCTCTTGATCCTCTTCACCCATTTCACCTATCACCCTTCTTCCTTCTGGCAGCCACCAATTTGTTCTCTGTATCTATGAGTTTTGTTTGCTCATTTGTTTTGCTTTTTGGATTTCACATATAAGTGCATCATACGGCCTTTCTCTTTCTCGGACTTATTTCACTTAGCATAATACCCTCAAGGTCCATCCATGTTGTCACACACAGCAAGATTTCATTCTTTTTTATGGCTGAGTAGTATTCCATTGTATTTGCATACCATTATCTTCTATATCCATTCACCTGTTACTGGATACTTAGATTGTTTCCTTGTGGTGACTATTGTCAATACTGTATTGGATGTTTGAAAGTTGCTAAGAGAGTAAATCTTAAAAGTTCTCATCACAAGAAAAATAACTTTGTAACTTTTCTAACTTTGTATGGTGATGGTCGGTAACTAGACTTACAGTGGCAAACATTTCACAGTATATACAAAAATCAAATTATTATGCTGTATACCTGAAATTTGTATACTGTTAAATTATGTCAATTATACCTCACTTTTCAAAAAGTACAGCTTATACTTGCAAAGCATTTACTTAGTGCCAGGTACTCTTCTAATGTGTTACATATGTTAATATCATTTAATCTTTTCAATAATTCCACCAATTAACAGCTTCATTTTACAGATGTGATAACACAGATAAATTAAGCAACTTGCCCAGGTTTTCACAGGTGGCAAATGGAGGTGTTGAGAATCTAACTCAGGTGGTCTGGTGCTAGAATCTATGCTCTTATTTCTCTGCTAATATGCTGTTCCAAGTGGTATGCAGAAGTATTATTATCCTATGACAACCTATATTAGCAAATCAATGGGCTGGCTCTCATAACAATGTAGAATGATATTTAATAAACAGGTCATCTGGGACATGGTCTTTGGATTATCAAAACCGTTGGAAACCTTACACTCTCTATATGCCCCTGTTAGGGATACACAGTGAAAGTGGCATACCATAGCCCTGAGAAATTCTGCAAAACTCCCTTTAACTGCACTTTCTCTGGAATTTCCTAAATTTATTTGTCCATAGGCCCCCTTTTTTATGTAGTCTGTATAAATGTGCCTCAGAATTGCTGTTTCATGAAAAATACTTGAGGGATTTGCACATATGGAACCCACCCAAGAGCCAGGGATCAAGCAGGCTCAAAAGATATCACCAAGTACCAACAGTGAAATTCCTGAAGCCATTATGAGGTTTATTTATTTGTCATAGACAAAATTTGAATTGATTTACCTACAGTTTCTTTCCAACATTAGCGTAGAATCAGAAAATTAGAGGGTAATGGATGAATGTTGGAGGTAAGCACCATGTCAACAGCAAGAAATGACAGTTCAAATGAAAAGAGAAGACACAAAAAATGAAGAAATGAAAATACAAAAATGAAGAGTTCCTCAACAAATTATATGAAATACAAAATGAGACCCTGATGATGGGGTGGAAGGAGACAAAAAACATAGTTCAGTGCTCTGTAAGAAGTGAAGAGGCATTTGCAAGTGTGTTGAGTAGCAAAAGAGGGCCATAAAAGATCTTGGGACAATGTGGACCAGGTCAGGAAGGCATAAAGCATTCTTAAGAATGGAGACATCTGACATCTAGTTCCAGTGGGTATGCTTTCTGTAATGTAAAGCCCCTCTGTGGACTCAAACCTTCAGTGAAGTGTAAAATACACACTACAATCTATGTGATTACACCTTGAGGGGAATTAAAAGGGCTGAGGGTGGTCTGGATGACTTGGAGGACATTCAAGGGAAGGCAGACTCAAATGAGATCAAGAATTCAGTATAAGCAGGAGACTGGCACCGAGAATGGGTGAACATGTGAATTTCCAGATCCTGTAATTTCACAGAACTCTTAGGGTATTGTCCTCCACAGAACACAAGATGTGGGGCTGAAGTTAATTTTACAGAGATCTGAAAGGATGGGGAAACCTTGGCTCCAAATGATTTCTCCTCCTTCGTCTTTATTAGTTTTTGACTGTGAGAGTTGTCAGTGCTGGTGAGCTGAAGTGTAGAAAGCAATAGGAGGGGTATACGAGATTAGATAGGAGAAATAATCACTGGACACATTGTGTAAAATCTTGTTACTGACAAAAGGGTTTGAGCTTTTTCCCCCCTAAGTACAAGGGGAAGCTATTGGAGAGTTTTCAGCAAAAGGAGAGACATGACTTTTGTTATGTTTTAAGAGGCTCACTCAGGCTGACTTGCAAAAGTGTGCAGGAGTGGAATCAGGAGGACTAGTTAGGAGGCTGTTGTAGTCAACCAGGCGAGAGAAGACGGGGATGTGGAATAAGGAAACAGCAGAGAAGGTGGACTGATTCAGGGTATATTTTGGATTTAGAGTCAATAGATCAACTGTGGTTAAGAGAGAGCAGTGGGTAGATAGAGGCTGCATTTACTACTAATGGAAAAACTAGCAGAAGAAAAGGCTTGCTTATGAGAATGAATTTCATCCATGTTGGGATGGCAGGCTACTTTTCAAATCTGGGTGTGAGAGCTACAGGTTTGGTAATGGAGTAGAGACCACAAGGAGAGCAGAAGAATGGATTAGAAAGACATCCTCAAAAAAAAAAAAAAGTCACACATGGTGACTGTGTAGGTCAAACTATTTTGCCTGATGAAGGATAATAGCTTAAAGAGGTCAAAGGATGTATCTAAGGCTAGTCAGTCAGGGGGCGACTTGACATTGGAACTCAAGTGTCCAGATTCCTGATGTTAGGCAGCCAAGACTGATATCTACTGAAGAGGGCTCACTGGGGCTGGGCAATGGGCTTCAGAAGATTATCTAATTCAACACCTGTTAACAACTTTAGGCCCTGAGAGTATTATCATTGTATTTTTGGATAAGGAAATTGAGTCTTAGAGAGTTAAGTAACTTTTTCTTTGTATAAACACATGCAGAATGTGAAATTTCTAGCTGAATAGTCAAATAATCTCAGGCCTTAGAGATGACCAACTCCCTCATAGTACAGATCAGGAATCCAGTGCCCAGAGAGGTAAAGTAACTTGCCTGGGATTCCTCAGTGGTAGAGCTAAGCTTTGAACTTAGGTCTCATAACTCTCGGCTCAATGTTTAAAATAATGGGATTTCTAAATAGAATTTTTTCCAGATACTTGTTTAAAATGTCATGTTGGAGATAATCAAACATGTTAGCAAACCCAATAGGGACTGCATTTCTTAATTTCCTTCAGTTTACGGTATTTTATACCTTCATAGGAGACTTTAATAGTCTTTATAACATCATAGTGCTTATTACCTAATACCCTGTTCTAGTCTATGTATTGAAAAATTGATTTTGTGATGATTCTTTCCTGTGTCTAATCAGTTCAATAAATTAAACTTATAGGTCTGTTATTCCAGGTCATTCTTCCCCCTACAAAGAGCTTTTGCCATTGCCCCTTTCCATATATTATTCTCAAGCTTTCATTTGCCTATTCTGAATGTAACATCTGAACCTCTTTGCTGCACACTGATGACTCCCTTTCCACACCCCTGGTTGACATTATTGCCTTTGTTGTTTCCAAAGACAATATGCCATGATAACTATTTCCTTTTATTTCGTGGAAAGAGATGCTGCTTTTGTTCTCTGACAAAATATAATGTTTTGGAACACCAAAATGTCCTATCAGATTCCTAATCCTGGGCCACATTCCCGGTTTGGGGAAGTATATTATATATGCCAGAAAATCACATTCTTGCAATGATTTCCAAATTTACTGCAGAGTTTCCTATAATAAAGATAAGGTTTCCAGACCACGCACCTTTAAGATGAAATATTATTATTTAGAAGATGTATTTGGTTCTTTAAAATAAATTGGAGTAATTTGAATACAAATCCTACTACTGTAATTTCCTATTTAAACTAAACAGATTAGCTCTCCCTTTTAAACATAACCAATTTTAGCCCTGCCCTGATCATAGGAGGTGGGTAAAGAAGTATCTACCTTTCAAAAAAATGTGCCAATCAGAGGTTAGAGTGGGAGAGAGCCAAAGCATAAGAGACTGTTAAAAACTGAGAACAAACTGAGGGTTGATGGGGGGGTGGGAGGGAGGGGAGGGTGGGTAATGGGTATTGAGGAGGGCACCTTTTGGGATGAACACTGGGTGTTGTATGGAAACCAATTTGACAATAAATTTCATATATTGAAAAAAAAACAAACAACAAAAAACAAAAACAAAAAAAATGTGCCAATCATATCTTTGGCTGGTCAATATGTTGTTTCCAAATACTGTTACTTCAACTTTGAGCTGATATCAGCACCAGTGATTAATTAATGGATTATTTACTAAACTTAGTTTCTTTTCTTCTCTCCTCCTGAAAAAGATGCAGGAGATAAGTGAAGAAAAGCCAGACATGTGTATTCCATTTGAAATCCATGATTAAAAAGCTTAAAAATTCAAACCAACATAAAAAACTGTTTTATTTTAATACTCTGGAAGGTTTCAGTGAACTCCATTATTTTCACTCACTATTTGCTTGAATAATTTAGGCAAGAAAGCTAAATTATACATAAAGTGTACAGTTAGAAGAAAAAGTTCATGCACAGCCCTAGGCTATAGCCTCCCCTAATGATGTCTGAAGTCAGTGAAAAGAACTCGTTAGACTGAGAGTAATTTCTCAGGGTTTAATTTTTTTTTCTTAAAGCAATAATGTTCTTATAAAAATCTGACAAATAATACACTAAAAGAAAAGCCACAAAAGAGAATCTACAGTTAAGGCCTTAGCCCCTGTAAACTTTCATTTAATTTCATGTAGAAGTTGGCTTTCCACACACCACATAGATGGTGTTGGCAGCCTTGAGTGATATTCAACAAGGAAAATACACGTCTTGATTGAATAGCTTTGCTGTTTGGCCTCATTAGAATTCTGAAGTTACAGAGTTAAAAGGAGATCCTTCAGGCTTAGAGACAAACTAGAGATCTACTGTGGAAAGGGGATCAGAACCCACTCAGTGTCCCATCATGTGAGCAAGTGGTTGACACTTGCTAGGGTACTGCGCTTCAGGAGTGGCCCAGACAATTACACATTTATGGATTCACTAAAATGCACACATTCCCTTTAAGTTTAACAACAGAGAATGCAACTGCTGTAAGATGACAGGAATATCAAAATGGTACTGTAGTCACCTCTGATTTCTGAGCTGCCTTTGTTCTTTTCTTAAAGTCACACAATTGTAGAATTTGAAGAATGCAGTTCAGCCCCTTCATTTTACAGATGAGGAAATTGAGACCCAGAGAGAAGTGATGAGCTCAAGGCTATACAGCTAATGTACTTGTTAATTCATTCCCAAATGTCTGCACATTTAGAGACAGAAAGGAATTCCAAGTAGAAAGAACAGTCATATGTAAAAGCATGAAGGTGGGAACCAGCCTGATGCATTGGAGAACAAGAGGTGCCAATTGTTACCTGGTCAACTCCCATCACATCCCCCCATCTAAGGGAGTCTGCACATGGCAGTATAAGCTGGCAGGTAAGAGCACAGAGAGTCTGGCGATCTTAGGTCACTTATCTCTCTCTGATTTATTTTTTCCAACAGAAAAATGATGTTCAGCAGTAACAGAACCAACTTCTTACAGTTATATTGAATGGATATTAATGCATATAAATGCTTATAATGTGCAGCACTTGAATTATATAAATATTAGTTGTTATTGTTAATATTAATAGGCCTTCTGGCCATAGCTGATCAGATAAGGGGTGGTGGGCAGCTGGCCCAGGTGGAGCATCTCTCAACCAGCCAATGTCTTATGATATATGCATTTGAGGGGATGAATTGGTCCATCAAAGTAAGGCCATCAAGGAATTATGAAATTGGCAACCAAAGATCAGGGCTAGTTAACCAAGAGACTGAGAGGAAAAAGGATTGAGAAGAATCACACGTAGGGCAGGCATTATGGTCTCAAGTGAAAAATGAAATTATGAAGTTTTGAGGAAGCCAAATGGCTAGAGAGGAAAATGGGACGCTCATGCACACACACACACACGCACACACACACACACACACACACACACATAGAACCTCAGTTCCTGAACATTTTATATGTCTAGTCCAGTTCTATGGGTAAACAATTTATTAACTCCTCTTTTCTTAGAGGTAACTTCAGTGAGTCTCAGGTCTTTGCAATCAGAAGAAACTATCAAATGTTCTGCAAGATATATGCATGATACTGGGATAGAGAGAGAGAGATGAATTGCAAAAGGCTGGGTGTGCCAAAGTGAGTCAAATTGTCTCTTGAAAGCCACTGTAAGTTACTAAAGGATTGAACCAGATGAGTCATGTCTGATTAAATCTGTCATCAGCTCTATAATATCACCCATGCAGTGCAACAGAAGATAAATTTGAGGTACAAAAAAGGCTAGAGGAAGGCTAGTTAAGAGGCTTTGAGTATGGTCAAGGCTAGAACTCATCAGGACCTGAACTAAGGTAATAGAGGCAGAAATAGAAAGGAAACATACAGATAAGGAAGGTAGTAAGAACCTGGTGACTTTGGGGGAGCGGGGCACAAGGGAGCTGCTGGAGTCCAGCAAAATTTCTGATTTGAGTGTTTAGAAAGAAACTTGGAAACATAGATTTGGGACTAGAAATTGAGAAGCTCACTTTCATGTAAGCTGAATTTGAGGTATCTGTGGGAAATTCAAGTGAAGATGTTCCATTGCCTTTGAGTATGTAATTATGGAGCTCAGCAAAGAATCTGGGATGATAGATTAAGAGTCTGGAGGATAATAATGGTAGTTGAGACTAGGGGTTTGGCTGGTGTCTTCCAAGGTGAGTGTAAATGATGCGAAGAGATGACCCATGCTGTGGTCTGGGGAACACCAATATGTAAGAGGTGAATGAGCAGAGGGGCTTCTGAAAGTGTCCAAGAAAGAATGGATGGGGAAATGGAAGAGATCTAGGGAAAAGTAGGAGACTGAGTCTTAGGAATCAAGACGGGAGGAAATTCAAGGTGAAGAGAGTGATGAGTAATGTCAAGTATAGAAGAAAGTTCATAGACAGCTAAGGGCACAAAACCATTCATTGAATGCGGAGCATGAAGGTTACTTTAGATCTACACTAAATGGTAAGAAAAAAATGAAGACAACAGTAGATTGAAGCATGAAGAAGGAAAATACAGGAAGAAACCAAGTTTACTTCAGTTATAAAAGAAAAAGGGATGAAGAGAATGTGGGATCAGATAAGGAACATTTGTTTGTGTAGTACAAAATAGAGTTGACACATTGATGAACTGAGTCAGAAAAGAGAAGTTAGTGAAACAAGAAAAAGGAGGTCTGGTGGAGCAAGATGCCTTCTGGGGAGGTAGGAAAATGCAAAATCCAGGGCACAGGTGGAGGTGTAAGTTTTGGACAGGATTAGGGACAATGCTTCCATGGAAACAGAAGAGAAGCAGAAAAGGATGGAGGCCAGTAAAGACAAGCTTTAGTTGAAGATTTGTCAAGTTGAGGGAGCTTTGTGTTTGAAGGAGTTGTTTTTCTCAGGGAAGTAGGAAGCAAGGCATTTTCTGAGAACAAGGGAAAAGCTATGGTGCAAGGAGTTTGAAGAGAAAAGGGAATGTTAGAAAAAAAACTGCCACAAGGGCCAGGAGAAGGACTGAACAGGAACTCACAGAATTGTGGGGCCATGTAAGAGCACAGCTGAGTTTGAAGACCATTGCTGTGTGGTGGCACCAATCCAAGTGGCGATTTGATTTCTCCAGCAGTAGTTCATGTCCCAGATGTAGGAGGTGAGTATTCAAAGGCTGTGGGTGCTGCACAAGTTCAATGGAAAAGCAAGAAGACCCGGAATTCCAGAGTGATGATAAGAGAAAGACGGGTTCAAGCTTCAAGAGAGGGATGTCAACATGGGAAGGAAGCTTTGCGTGGTGGTCAAAAAGTGGGAATCATGAGCAAAAAGAGTGGTGACCAGCAGGGCAGGTATTTGTTGTCACTGTGGAGGATACCAGAGTTCAAGATCTCAGAAACAAACTAGTTAATTGTTGCCTAAATCAAGACCAAAGGCAGATCTTCTCATTTAGTCATAGATTTTCTTTTCTTGGAGAGCCTCTGGCTCCTTGGAAAAGGCCCAGAGCCAAAACTAGAAGGCCAAAATTGTTATAGACTGGCACGAACATTTGCCAGGATAATTTATCCTCTTTTGTCACTCAAGTTCCAAGTGAGACTGGAAAAGATGGAGAAAGTTTAATCACACTGTTCTTCGGAGTCCATTGCAAGGCATTAATAACTTGCTGTGATATTAGCAGTTTTACATCTTACACTGGCATTATTTTGTCACATTAGTTTAATATTGCCATCATGTAGCTTAGTATTAATGTGATACAGAAGTAAAATTACACGTGCACTTTTCATATTGTTATATTGAAATCTAGTGTGTATCTGACACTAATACTATTCAAATTCCATAAAATATACAGTTCCTAACACAAAGACATTTTAATGTTATGTTAGAATAAGAATGCACATCATTACACTTTCAGAACCATGCAGTGGAGGAGGAAGAACTGGAGGGCTTACCATTTGTGAGCCCTGGGGAAAACAATTTGAGGATGGTTTCTATGCATGACAACCTTCAAACTTCGCCTTCCCTGCTAATCAGGGCAGTGTTCATGGCTTTCGAACAAGAGCCAGAAAACTTTCTCTGAAGGATCAGTTAGTATTTTTGGCCTCATGAACAATACGGTGGCAACTACTGAAGTCTGCATTGGTAGTGCAAAAGCAACTTGGGGTAAAATGTAAATGAAGGAGTGTGGCTGTGTTTTAATAAAACTTTATTTCTAGGCACTGAAATTTGAATTTCATACACTTTTCACATGTCATGAAATCATATTCTTCTGATTTTCTTTTCAGCCATTTAAAAATGCAAAAAATACTCTTAGCTTGGGGGCCATACAAAAAAAAAACAGGTAGAGGATCTGATTTGACCCCTGGGCCACAGTTTGCTGACTTCTGTGTTAGAAGATTATGAATCTGTAGGGGCATCAGTCCAGGATCTGGGATTATGAATCCATAAGTGCACCATGAGTGGATTCAAGCTATTTTGCAGAACTTATATATGCTAATACATATATTCCCAAATGACTTTGAGGGGGGACTAGATATATTTTTTCCTTTCTGTACTTTCCACTACCTCTCCTCCCACCTACAGAGACCTGGCTTCTGGTTGAGGTGGCACTCTCACAGCCACTTGATCTTCAGCTACTTTAGGGAACATCTTTTTGAAAGTGGCATTTGCTTGGGACAGGTAGCCAGTGTGAGGAGAGCCGTACTATCTAAAGAACAAAGTTGAGTATGGGGCACCTGGGTGGCTCAGTCAGTTGTGCATCGGACTTCGGCTCAGGTCACAATCTCTGGGTTCATGAGTTTGAGCCCCACATTGGGCTTGCTGCTATCGGCACAGAGCCTGCTTTGGATCCTCTGGCTTCCTTCTCTCTGCCCCTCCCTTGCTTGTATTCTCTCAAAAATAAACAAACATGAAAAAAAATTTTTTTTTAAAGAACAAAGTTGAGTAGAACATAAGGAAAGGGATAATCAACTCGGTTGGGGGACAGAAAAACTTCACAAAGAAAATATTTTGAGCAAAAGGGGAAGGGTGTTGTAGGCAGAGGGGGTGGTGAAAAATGGGCTCAGATGTGAAGAATGGCACTAGAACCTTTGGGGAATTGAAAGGCAATGAGAATGGCTGAAGTGCCTGGAGCCGGCTAGATGGATGAGCCATAAGAAAAGAGACTGTAGGAGGAGGCAGGTTCTGGATCACTTAGGGCCCATGGTATCTTGCTGGAGAGTTTCAGCTTTATCTTGCAGGTCACTGACACTCATACCTGGCCAGACTTCTGAAATCTTGGAATGAATTTTAGATGCATACTTATTCCAAGCCAAACACACACACACATTTTTTTTTATGTAGCTAAGGAAATGTAAATATGGACTGAGCATTATGTCAAGGAATTATCATTATCTTTGCAATTTTGCAAAAAACAAGTCCTTAATTTTTCTTTTTCTGAGATGTATAAGTATATAGGGATCGAATTATACAATATCTGGGATTTGCCTCAAAATACTCAAGCAGAAAAAAAGGAGAGAGTTGGGATGAAAAAAGAAGGTGGGGTGGAGTTCTGGGAAATGTTGGTGGTTGCTGAAGTTGGGGGATGGATAGGTATAAGGGAATTGATTTCTTGTATTTGCCACCTTTAAGTGTCTAAAAATTTTCTTAACGATAAGTTCAAAAAAATAAAGTGTATATACCCTGGGTCTTATATCTACTGAATTAGGATTTCTGGGTAATAGGATCAGATACAGAAACTGAAATGAGGGATGGTGGGGGATGGGCAACAGGCAGGGGGACCATCTGGAAAGCCAAAGCAATTGTGCAGGACAGAGACAATGAAGGGTTGGCTCTTGGCAGTGGAGGTGGGGAGAGGAGGTAGGCATGAGATGCATCTTGTTGTTGATTAGACAAGACCTATGTCTGATTCGATGAGAAGGTGAAGTTGAAGGTGACTCCTGGGAGAGTGACTGAATGAATAAAAGAATGGTGCCATTACTGCGATGGGAAATACAGATGGAGCAGATATGAACCATGGAAACTGGATTCACAGTTTCAGTTATTCTAAGTATCAAAAGTACTTGAGTCTCCTCTGTTCATGTCATTCCAATATTGTCACATTTCTTATTACTTAAAATCACCACAAGACTTGAATTCTATACAAACAGTATCATGCAAATCTCTGGCCCCATCTTCCAGGAACATGTCTATATTTAGAGTTTCCAGCAGGTCTGCATTTGAATTAACTTGACCTGATTCACTATTTACAAAGGTACATACGCTCACCCTTCCAGCATCCCGGATTCTTTTGCGTTTTCCCTCTCTGCCTGTCTCCACTATCCTACCAGTCTTGCCATTAGAAAATAAGGAACAGGCCAAGGCTTTTTAGTCCACAAAGTACAATGTACCTGCTTCTCTTTAATCCTCCCAAAGCATGGAGGTGTGTATAAACACACCCAGAGGCCCTGAGACCCCAAGATTGGCTGCATGTATGCGCTCAGCATTTTTGTCTTTTTTCCAGTCATTTCCTTTTTTGAGTTGTACGAACCTGAGCCTGAGACATGATATCTTTTAGGAAATCCAGTTAAACCCCAAGCTTTCCCACAACGAGGTTTAGATTTGCCCTAGGGACATAAAGAAGTGGCCTGAGCGTTCTGTGTTGGGAACCTCTCTGGAGATCCAGGTCTTTCCTGTAATCTCCATGGCCTCTTTGCAGAAAGCTATATTTCTTCCAAGTCTTTCTTTTCATCCCTGTCTGAACCTGCCTTCATCTTCCTAATGGCTAATTAAAAAATTACAACCAAGAGCATTAAATAGTAAACCCCTTCCCTGCTGTTCTCTGTTTAATTTCTGAAGCCCCAAGCAAAATGTCTTAAAAAGAATTAGAAAGAGCCACCTTTCTGCTTGCAAACTGCGTAGTGAACAGCATTCTGGTGGGGAGAGGCCTTTATTCTAATGGGTAACCCTTCAAAGCAGGGTAAGCTTGGGCATTATTTACATCTTATTCCAGAAAGAGAAAGTTTGGGGGAAGGTCACACTCTCTCCGACATTATGACTTCACTTGTATGGGTAAAAAAATTTTGGGGTGTGTGTGGGCATGCGTGTTTCCTCTTCCCTTGGTGCCTACTGATTTCATTCTACACTGAAGCAACTCTGAGTTTTAAAACTCACATTTCTTTTTCATTTAAGTTAGAGGTCTGAGCTTGATGAAAACTCATCCCAATTCATGATGTGCACACTTAAGCGGCTGCTTGATTTCATTTGCAAAGAGAGATCTTGGAAGGCAGTGTCTAAATAATAATCAACATAGTGCTCTACTTGCATTTGTTTATACATTATCTTAACACTTTATTACATATTTTAATAGGACAAGAGTTTAAAAGCTGGAATCAGACATAGCGGCCTCACTTTATTTTAGATTGTTCTTCATCAATTGTTTTTTCTTGTGATTATACAGTTTTACTTTATCATCCCTTTGATAACAATTTCTGCATGAAAATTGACTTTATATTTCATTTTTCCCGTCTGTTATCTTAGCGGCATTCATACGCAAACACCCTTTGTGCTGTGCTGGTAATATAACTGATCAGGCGAAGCTGTGCCATAAGAAATCAAAACCATAATAATGTCTTTGGGTTTTGCATTTTAAATACTGCGTTCATTGTTGCAGTGAGGTTTCTGATCCCTTTCCAGACATTACGGAGATTACCTTTGGTAATGCCTATTTCATTGTACTTTGATATAAAATAATGTGTGTCATAAATCATCTGAGTGACTGTCATTAACCAGAAAAGCACCTACTTAGGATATGTAACAATTTGCTTTTCTAATTTGAAGAAGATTGAGGCATTTTAATTATAGAAGGTCTTTATAAATGAGATTGGAATTCAATATAAAATTGTATTCTTTACGGAATTGTAGATGAGAAATAATAAAATCCGTATTCATTAATTTTACATTATTTTTTGGGCATTATTTTGTGCTAAAAAGAAAACATTCTTAGGAGGGTTTCCTAAATAAAGCCCTATACTTCAGTCACCATTAATCTCAGAAAAAGTCATGTTTACTTGAGAGAAAGGCACAAGAGGATCAGTTGTTACTTGGGCGAATTCACAACTGTAAATTTAAAAACTTTTTAAATGTAAAGCTGGGGATGTCATTGTCTAAAAAGTTGCGAAAAGACAAAGAAGGGGCATAAAGAGACAAGGGATGGGAGGAGAGAGCTATTTAAAATTATTGATGTGCTTCATAGTTTCAAGATTGCTTCCATTTGGAAGAGGATGGAGGTTTGGAGCTTTCTCAGTGAAAAACAATTTAAAATTATTAGAGTTCTCCTCTTTAAAGGTGATCAGGGTTCTGCACACGGACATTGTAGTGAGATTTAAAATTATGAGAGCTCTTCACATTGTTTAAAACATTGATTTTTTATAAAATGGATTTCCACGTTTTATTTCCTCAGCGACTAGGTAATTATAGTGGCCTAGAAACTGAGGTACTTCATTCTGAAACTAGTTTTTCTCTTTGGCTCCTTCTCTTTTCTTGCCTTTTGCTCCCCCCACTCCCCTTAATAAGTTTTCTAGTTTCCCGTGCCGCTGGGATAGACACATCATTCTTTGTTCTTGCTCATAAATCACTCTGTGACCGAGGAACCAGGAAGTTATTAGGGGTGAGGGGAAGGTCAGGTCGAAAATTCAGATTGATCTAACCTGTTCTTGCAAAATAGCACTTTACCTACACCAAACCTAAAGCGAAGCACCAATGCAAGACTGTTCCAATATGACTTTCAGTCATGCTTCATGAGGGAAGAGGCTTCTGCAGCTTTTATAGCCAGTGTTACAAAGAGTCATAGGAACTGCCAAGTTGTCCTAGGTATTTAGTTACAATCACTTTTGCCCATACACGTCATTTCAAGTACACTTTCCCCCTTCTCCTTGTTTGTCCTTTCTCTCTTCTCTTCTCCCTTGGTCTCCCATTAATATGGACAGTTAAGACAGAGATTCCAAAGATTCAGCATGGAGGCTGATGAAATTGTTGAGGGGTCCTTTAGTTAGGAATTCTAGATGTTTCTCTCCTTGTGTTAGAAATTGGTCTTGTGTGAACATACACACATATACACACACACAGTCTTGTATAGACTATAGGGATTTGATAAGAGAGAATTCATGGTCCTTAGCTGGGATAACAAATACGTGTTTTTCCCAGTCTTCTGCTCCATTCCAGAAAGAAAATCTTTCTCCTCCCCTGTCGTCTTCCCCGTTGGTTTTTTTTTTTTTTTTTTTTTTTTTGGTAAAAGGTGGAAACAGTGTTCCATGTGTTTTGTAAAAAGCTATATCAAAGTGAATTGAACATGGTATTAAGTTTTTGTCAGCTTGAACTCACACCTGCCACACACAAGGTTTTTTGGCCTTTCATGCAAATCATAACCTGAGTCTAAATCTAAAGGAACAGGGAAAGCAATAGAGCAAAGCTATCCAGATGTTGCTCAGTCTGTGCGATTGTAAATTTCAAAGTACCAGCTTTCCATCCAGATTTTAGTGCACTGGGAACTATATGAAAATTCCAAGACATACTGGTTTATTGAAATGTCTGGCCATTTCTATATGAATTTTGCAACAGATGTACTGAGGTAAGCAATAAAACTGTGATAATAAGGAACATTTCCACATCAACTCATTAAACTACTAATCTATAATGAGGACCAAAACTCAGCAGTTAGAAGAGAGTGAGTTTCATTATTATTATTATTTTTTGACTTAGTGTCAGTTATTCAGTTTTTTCCTTGATTTCACTTTATGGTCAAATTTCCAAGGGGTTTTAGGCTAGTATATACATATATAAAATATATGTTGATACATGATTTATGATGTAGGTGTATCTTACTTTATTCCAAATAAACTGAAAATTGAATTCCAGGCTTACCTTTTATAAATCAATAAAAATAATATAGGAACATGTTATTAGCCTTTGAATTTATCTTTACAAAATTTTGTTATCACCTTATCATTATATGTAAGACCCAAGAAGCCCAAATCTGATGCTTGGAGTCCCTTTAGAACTTTAAGTTTGGGTCTGATTCTCACAGTCTCTGCTGGGACTAGAGTATCACACTCCAGAAGCTGGGGGCTTGGCTTGGCTGTGTCTCTAGTGATGACCAGTGCAGCCCACACCTCTGCACAAAGAAGGTGTACCATCTTGATGGATGTTTCTTGCTGCTTTCTCATTCCTAGCCACTTCCCAGCTGACTCCTCTATTTGAGGATGAACAGACCATTCCAGGATGCAGTCCCAGGAATGGGACCCCTGGGATTGATACTAAACCATCTGTATCCCTTTCAGGGATTTGAAAAGCAGTACAATTCGAGTTTGGGGATGAATGGGTCTACCCCAAATTCACCATTCCTCCTAGCAAGACTTACTAGTGATCAAACAGGCCTTGGAATGGAAGGAAAAATTAAAACCAAAAATGAAATATCACTTATTTGATAATATGTGGAGCTTTTTATTCTTTTGTAAACCCTTCTCTACTGACCTGTGGTAATTGGAAATAAGATTTTTTTATTGATTAATTTTACCAGGAAGACTACAAGAGACTTTGGAAATATGGGAAGAAGTGTATGGGCAAAGGAAGGGAGTGGAGGCAGGTCCATAAGACAGGATGTGGATACACCTGAAGGGCAGGAGTATAGGGCAGCTGACAAATAAGCATGCCATGGATCATGTGTAAAGCAGTTATGGAAGCCTCGTCCTCCTCAAGTTCTGTTTTTTGGTCAAATTTGGGAAATATTAGAGCTATTAAGATTCATTTGCTCTTCTCTGGAATTCTGAAAATTACTTTCCTGGCATTGCTCGGTTTTCCCAAAGTAGGTTTTGTTTATTTCTTTTCCTTTTTTTTTTTTCCTATAACACGTCCTCACTGGTCACTTCATATGTTTTCCTGTTACTTATTTTGGAAGAGTCCAGCAGCCCTAGGAAAACGACGACAAAATGACAAGCAGCAGGAGGAGGCGGCAGATATAAAAAGAAGAAAATGTTAGTGAACTCTATTTACAGAGAAAGTCAGCTCCATTTGCTTTGAGCAGGGCCTCAGAGGTTGAGTGAGGCCCAGGCCAGTTCCTTTTTTGTTGTTTTTTTTTGTTTGTGTCTTTGTTTTTCTTTGGATACTCTGAGTATATTAAAAAGCAAGCATGGTCAGAACATGGATTAAAAACCATGGTATACTTCAACGTTTACATTTAACGATTTGTAGTTGTGAAACACAGAAACACAGTGACTACGTATTCAAGTTACTTTGAAGATCAAAAGTCAAAATTTGCAGCTCTCATGAATGTGAGCCATGGGGACATTCCCAGCCTCCTCCTCGCTGCCCAGCGCTGAGCAGGACCAACGCCTGTCCCCAACTACATTACGTACACATTGTGGGCCGGGTGCCTCATTCATGTAGGGCCTGGCCAGCAGCACAGCTCAAAAACAGTAATTTCCTTCTCCTCCCTTCTGTCATTTTTTTCATTTTCTTTAGACCTAAACATGGAAGATGATCTTGGGGTGGTGCTAGTCGATGATGAATAAGTTCCAATGAAATTCTTCCCACCTTGCAAATGCTGGTCAATGTGAGGGGAAGCTGGAGTTGGGGAGGGAGAGAAGGCTCATCTGCATCTACAGTGGTGGGCTCCCTGCTCCTGAGGACAGAAAAAAGGCTGCAGTAGTTCTGAGATACCTGGAGAGCTACAGGCTTTTTCCTGCTTTCTTCTGCTGCCTCGACAAGCTATTTCTATCTGGGAATCTAAAGCAGCACTGATGCACTTGTGTCAGCTTTGGGATTTTTTTTTTGTTTTTTGTTTTTTTAATTTTTACTATGGAAAATTTTAAACATGCACAAAAATAGAATAATCTAAGGAACCCCCCACTTACCCATCACTAATCTTGAGTGATGATGAGTGATGCCCTGTAAAATACACATCTGTGGAAATGGCTGCAGGAAGATGGAGGTGGGGGGTTTTGCTCCACAACAGCCCCTGTTTACACCTGTGCATTCATGGAACTAAACCTCATACACCTGCATCCACAGAAGGTCTCATAATTGCTTCCGAACCAGGAAGACTATAGCATTGCCATAGAAAGGGGGAGTCAAAGTGAGCAAGGTTAGAATGACTTACTCCTAAATGGATGCTTTCCTCATTCTTAATTTCAGGCTTGTAGGTCACTTAAAGAAGTTTATTAACAATCAGGGGCAAATAGGGAAAAACTGTTGGCTATACACTAAAGCTTGTTTTCTGCTCAGCTGCTTGCTTTGAGAGAAGCCAGTGTTTGTGTGTGTGCATGTGTCTGTTGAAATGGGAAGAAGAAAAAAAAAAGAAAAGAAAAACCAAGATGGAGAAATAGAAATACCTCGAGAAAAGTTAAATTTTAGCTGTGCTAATCCCTAGACTAGGAGGCTCTTGCAGAGCATAACTGGATTCTGGAAGGAGGCTTTCCTCACTGTCAGTGATAATGTCAGGTCCAGGGCACAGCAAAGGGTATTTAACAGGGCCATTGATGTCTCCCATTGTGCAAAGGGAAGTAGAACTCTGTATCCAGGTTTTCCTCTGATAGCATCATCATGTGATGATATGGTTTCTAGTAAAAAAAAAAACTGTGCCAGAGATGAAGCAGAACTGACTCGGCGCCAAGAGTGTTTATTTACACACTGGTAGTACTTGCCATGTTTTACTAAATAGGACAGGATTGCTGGCAGCTCTGGTGGCAACTGGAACTTGTGTACCATCTGTAGCTGAAGGATCTAGCATTGGCTTCATCTCTGTGTTTCAGCTTACCTACCTGTGAGAGCCTAAAGACAATGCTTACCTTCCTAGAGGGATGGGCACCAAGAATGTTGAAAGCGTGATGGGTGGTTGTGAACATAAAGTGCTATGGCATCCTTAAAAAAAAAAAAAAAAGATACTCTCCCTAGTCTACATGGCTCCAGAGGCTGGGCTGGCTGCAATGGGTGTGCAACACAGGCAGGCACAAGGGACCCACACTTATCTAATGTGTTGTCACCAGCTTGAAATTTTTAAGCCTGTCCAGAGGCTCACACCAGGAAATACTCTGAGAGGAAGACTTGAGGTCAAGTGGACCTCAGAGAAGCTTGTTAAGAAATATCTACGCTGGGAAAATTAAAGTAGACCTCCTGTAGACTGTCATTTCTTGGTACTGCATTGACATCTCTAGGGCTCATTTTTTTTCTTTGTTATATCATTTCTGTATGTCAAGCATCATTCAGAAAGTTCAACAATTTTTATAGTCTTTGAAACACTCAATTCTGTAGCATTGGTTACATTTTGTTGGTTAGAATCTGAACACATCTTGTTCTCAGTGAAAGCAAATTCTTTTTATTTTGTGATTTCTTCTAAAACTTGGGTTTTCACTTGATTTCGAATGATTTCGAATGAATTGTCTCTGTTCATATCTGCCTGCTAGGAGTTTGTGATAATAAAACATTTTAGATTACATGGAGGTTCAAGAACCCCTGTGTATTTAGCTACTTCTGAAAATGGCTAAGGAAGGAATACCACCTATCTTTAACAAATTTTTTATTTTATTTATTTATTTATTTATGATTTTATTTATTTTTTAAATATGAAATTTATTGTCAAATTGGTTTCCACACAACACCCAGTGCTCATCCCAACAGGTGCCCTCCTCAATGCCCATCACCCACTTTCCCCTCCCTCCCACCCATCAACCCTCAGTTTATTCTCAGTTAAAAAATTTTTTTAAAATGTTTTTATTTATTTTTGAGACAAAGAGAGACAGAGCATGAGCAGGGGAGGGGCAGAGAGACAGGGAGGCACAGAATCTGAAGCAGGCTCCAGGCTCTGAGCTGTCAGCACAGAGCCTGATGTGGGGCTCAAACTCACAGACTGTGTGATCATGACCTGAGCTGAAGTTGGACGCTTAACTGACTGAGCCACACAGGCACCCCTATTCTCAGTTTTTAAGAGTCTCTTATGGTTTGGCTCCTCCCTCTCTAACTTTTTTTTTCCTTCCCCTCCCCCCTGGTCTTCTGTTAAGTTTCTCAGGATCCACATAAGAGTGAAAACATATGGTATCTGTCTTTCTCTGTATGACTTATTTCACTTAGCATAACACTCTCCAGTTCCATCCATATTGCTACAAAAGGCCATATTTCATTCTTTCTCATTGCCAAGTAGTATTCCATTGTGTATATAAACCACAATTTCTTTATCCATTCATCAGTTGATGGGCATTTAGGCTCTTTCCATTATTTGGTTATTGTTGAAAGTGCTGCTATAAACATTGGGGCACAAGTGCCCCTATGCATCAACACTCCTGTATCCCTTGGATAAATGCCTAGTAGTGCAATTGCTGGGTCATAGGGTAGATCTATTTTTAATTTTTTGAGGAACCTCCACAATGTTTTCCAGAGCGGCTGCACCAGTTTGCATTCCCACCAACAGTGCAAGAGGGCTCCCATTCTCCACATCCTCTCCAGAAGCTATAGTCTCCTGATTTGTTCATTTTAGCCACTCTGGCTGGCATGAGGTGTTAACTCAGTGTGGTTTTGATTTGTATTTCCCTGATGAGGAGTGATGTTGAGCATCTTTTCATGTGCCTGTTGGCCATCTGGATGTCTTCCTTAGGGAAGTGTCTATTCATGTTTTCTGCTCATTTCCTCAATGGATTATTTGTTTTTCAGGTGTGGAGTTTGGTGAGCTCTTTATAGATTTTGGATACTAGCCCTTTGTCTGATATGTCATTTGCAAATATCTTTTCCCATTCTGTCGGTTGCCTTTTACTTTTGTTGATTGTTTCTTTTGCAGTGCAGAGGCTTTTTATCTTCATGAAGTCCCAATAGTTCATTTTTGTATTAAGAAATTTTTTAACCAAAACTTTACATCTCAGTATTCTGAGGAAAAGAGAGTAAGAGAGTACACCCTCAGGAAAATAGCTGATGAGAAGCCTGGGGCCTGGGTTAGCAAGATGGGGTGAGAACTCACCTGGTGGGTGATAGGAGGTGTGAGTGGTGAAGGGAGCACAACCAGAACCGAGGTCTCCTATGGAATCTGCATTTTTAGGAGGCTACCAAGGATGCTATTGTACCCATTCAGCACTTGAGCCTTATAGCTCTCTGCCACATTTCCCCAGGCTACAAAATGGCTGGCTTTGTAAATTGCTAGAGAGTTTTTATTTATTTCTTGTGTAGGAAGCGACACCTCAAATATCATGAAACCTCCCTTTAATGGTTTCCTACCTGAGTGCAGGCACAGAGTGGGATTTCCCTCAATCCATAACATGCACACACTAGATATATGTTATAGTAAGAAAAGCTAAAAAAAAAAAAAAAGATATTTCCTTTTTGTTCCTGCTCCAGTTTAGCACCAATGGAAAGAGAGATGTAGAAGTCAGACAGATGGAAACTAAAGTATCAGCTTTGAGGGGCGCCTGGGTGGCTCAGTCGGTTAAGGGTCTGACTCTTGATTTTAGCTCAGGTCATGAGATCGAGGCCTGCATTGGGCCCATGCTGAGCTTGGAGTCTGCTTAAGATTCTCTCCCTCTTTCTCTTTCTCTCTGCACCTCCCCAGCCCACTTGCTCTCTCCCTTAAAAAAAAAAAAAGAAAGTATCAGACTGGAGAATGATGCTTAGGTCTGTGGACAACTGAGCTTACAAACACTTTAGCTCTGTATTAATCATACTCACTGGGTCATGGCCAGGGGAGCCTAGGCATGAGAAGTCCAAAGCAGGTACACTTGGCAAGTAGAGAACTCCTTAAGAGAGAAACAGCAAGTGCCAACCATTCCTTAGTTCCTTTTTTCCAACTTGCCATTCTGAGAAAGGAATAGAGGGATGATAAGAGAGCAACTCTAATTGTGGAAATACTTCATATGAAAACATGAGGATTAAGAAGTAAGTGTTCCCTGGGGTGCTGTGCTGACAGCACGGAGCCTGCTTGGGATTGTCTCTCTCCCTCTCTCTCTGTCCCTCTCCTGCTTGCATGCTCTCTCAAGTAAATATACATTAAGAAAGAAAGAAAGAAAGAAAGAAAGAAAGAAAGAAAGAAAGAAAGAAAGAAAGAAAGTGTTCCCCAACAATAAATATAAGAAAACAGCTATTGCTATTGAGTTTAACATATGATATAAAGAAGTAAAATGTCATGAATTTACATGCCAATAATTGAGAAAAAAAATTTTTAGAGAGAACACACAAGAAAGGGAGAGGGGTGAGGCAGGGGATAAGAGAGAGAGAGAGAGAGAGAGAGAGAGAGAGAGAGAGAGAGAGAATATCTTAAGCAGGCTCCATGCTAAGTTGCAGAGCCCAACATGGGGCTCGATCCCACTACCCTGGGATCGTGACTTGAGCCGAAATTAAGAGTGGGATGCTCAACTGACTGAGCCACCCAAGCACCCTGAGACATTTTTTACATGTCAAAAATAAATTCCATAAAGAACACTGACTAGCTCAAAAACTCTTTCATCATTTAAGGAAGGAAAAAGCCTACTTTCAAAAACTTTTAAACTTACTTTAATAACATACAGAACAATGGCTACATTAATTACATATTATTTCTTATTTATGAAAATTTCCACTGGAGTGTCTACATGGCTATGCTACAGACTTGTTCAAGGTTCCGTGCACTCTTGGAAGTAAAGGCAGACGTTTCTTTAAGAAAGTCTCTGACTCATGATTATGACAGCAATGAATTCAACAAAGACGCCCATCTGCCTGAATTAGGAATGCTTTACCATATTAGCAAATCCAGGCTGGTGACACCAGGGGAGAAATGTGGCTACCCACAGATCTCTTATGGTTTTTGTCACTGGGCTGCCTGTCCCCTAGAGATGTCAGTTTCTACTTCAACCCTTCCTTAATGAAACTGTTTGGCTGAGGCACAAAGAGGTTCCAGGACGAAGGAGGGCCTACTCCCCGGAGTCTGAGGTGCTGGCCCTTTAAGACTGGCTTGCACAGAAGCGCATTCAAGCTAACCTGAAACCCAGCAGTGCCAGGAGTAGATTCAGTTCTGGTTTGAGTTAAGCTGGGTCTGAGAGAGTCCCTTCCTTTACACAGAACATTTGCAAACATTAAAAAGTGAACTGGGCTTATTTCAGCGTTAAAGCTTTATGGTGTTATGGGACAAAGAGGAAGATAATTCAGTTAGGGAGTAACACAACCACTTTTGATAAATTACACTTTTAGGTCATCTCAGATGCAAAAGGGGTATTTACTGGATGGGAGCAGGGTGGTCTCCTCGACTAATTTATTCCCAAAGTTTGCCAGTGTTGGGAAGGAAGGGTACCTGGCTGTCTGTCAGGTTCTCTGTTGGAACACACCCTGTTGGAGAGAATGTTTTGCCTATTCGCAAAGGGCAGCAGCATCTCTTTCAAGTGATTTGTTATAATGATGATGATTATTGTTGGATTATTACAGTCGCCCACTGGCAGGATTATAGTTAAAAATTTGGCAGTGTTTGCATTATAAATGACTATTTTTACAGTTCAGCCATAAAAGTTTACTTAGCTCTGAAATTTGATATACAAGCTCTCCATCCAGGAGTGCTTTCCTTTCAAAGAGAATTTTAAAAAATGGTTAATAAAATTGGTCTGTCTAATTTTCCTGAGTTATATGAGTATTTTGGAAAAACAGAAATGTATCATTTGTATAGGCTCTCTACACTTCTTCTCAGTTGGCCTTGAGTTTAAACAAGATGCTATAAAATTTAAATTATTCAAACTGAGCTTGGATGTACTGAAAGAAATGATATTATGCACAGGGCTAGACTAGAGAAAAGGAGAGGAACAGACAGTCTTTGTGTTTAACTTTAAAAACTCTATCTGTGGCCCAGAAGTAGAAGCCCTTTTGGAACAATTATCACTTTGCATTTTCATTATGCATTTTATACCTCTAAGTACATAATCACCTGCTCATGTCTATCTGATAAATAATGAGATTTTTATTTCACATTTGCATTGTTAATTACAGTATATTACAGAAGTAAGATACCAAGCATCTGTTATTAAGAGAATGTAATTTTTTTTTAATAACAAGGGCACTTTAAATAGACAAAGAAAAAGCACCCTTTATTGGAGGCCACCCGGATCTGTTGATAGCTTTGCTTTTCATTTGTACTAAAGGTAAATGAGGCAGGAATGGAGGAAAATACCACATGAACTAAAGCTATCAAGATAAAATATAAATGTGAATTACAGTTTGGCAAGAGTTTATGTCCTTACCCTTGAGGAAGGAGTCAGTTTTGTAAATGCCAGTGCAATTAGAATACATTTAGTGTTGAAAAGATGAAAAGTCCAACCCATGAATTCCCTTTAAGAGTCTGATAAACTCTGGTCACAATATGAGGGTCCAGCTGGAAGAGCCAATTCTAGTGGTCTCAGGATCATTATCTTTACTACTAAAAGATGGTTCTTCTGAGCACAGTCACTTACTTCCCCAACTTCCATGCCTGGGGTCTTACTGAGAGTTGGCGTGGTGGTCTAACAGCCTTGGAACTCTCCATCTGCCTTTTACAATAACCACCTAAGTGGTGGTTACCTGTCTGAGTAAATGAGAAGCACTGGCATTGTACTGGTATTGTATTGGGAGTGCAAATAAATACACTGTGAAAAGCAGACACATGCTAAAATACAAGTAATCAAGTAATGACTGCCCTTTGGGAAAAGCTGTGCACGGGTCAGTGTTGGATGCATTCTTTTTGGCAACAGATTTTACCACCTTACCAGCTGCCATAGTGGGATACAGAACTCTTCTACCACCACAAACTCCCTTAAGCTGCTCCTTAATAATCATACCCTCCACCCAACCCCAACCTGATATATTCTCCATCACTATGATTGTCATCTTGAGAACGTTATATAAATGGAATCATACAGTATGTAACCCTTTGAGATTGGTTTTCTACTCAGCATAATGCCCTTGAGATTTATCTAAATTGTTCATGTATCAGTAGTTTACTCCTTTATATTGCTGAGTAACTTTCCATTGTGTGGGTGTACTGCTGTTTGTTTATCCATTCACTCATGGAAGGACTTTGGGGTTATTATAAGTAAAATTGCTGTAGACATTAATGTACAGGTTTTTGTCTAAACACAAGTTTTTTTGTTTTTTTTTTTTAATTTTTTTTTTCCAATGTTTATTTATTTTTGGGACAGAGAGAGACAGAGCGTGAACGGGGGAGGGGCAGAGAGAGAGGGAGACACAGAATCGGAAACAGGTTCCAGGCTCTGAGCCATCAGCCCGGAGCCCAACGCGGGGCTCGAACTCCCGGACCGCGAGATCGTGACCTGGCTGAAGTCGGACGCTTAACCGACTGCGCCACCCAGGCGCCCCAAAACACAAGTTTTTATTTCCTTAGCAGAAACATGCAGAAATATGACTGCTGGGTCATAGGGTAAGCGCATGTCTAACTGTGTAAGAAGCTGACAAACCATTTTCCAATGTAACTTTGCCACTTTACATTCCTACCAGCAGAGAATAAAAGACTCAGTTGTTCTTCATCCACACCAGGAGTTGGTATTTATACTTCAGGCATTTTAATAGGCGTGTAGTAGTGTATGTCCTTGTAGCTGTAATTTGCATTTCTCTATTGGCTAGTGACACTGAACAACTTTTCATGTATTGTTTACCATCCATATATCCTCTCTGGTGAAGGGTCTGTTCAAGTCATCTGAAGTATCAAGTTCAAGTCAAGCTTTGAAGAAGTTTTGCTCTGTGTTATGATTGCACTCTCCCTAGTGTACTTTCACGAGAGGCTGTAGTAATAAATTAAATTTCTTTCCAACTATTGTGAATGCTGGCCATGCTGTGATGGGACATGGGAAGCTCAAAAAAAAAAATCTTGTCATTTTCTTCTAATATATCTTTTTTTGGTTCCATATTCCATGTCTGTATGCTAGGAATACTCCTTTTTGTTTTTCGGCAGGGACAGAAAAATCTCACTAAATTCAGATGATGAACGGAAGGGGGTGGATGGAGTCAGGATGCCACAAGCGAAACTGTAGGTGAAAAGATGTTTTTTACAGAAATGTGGGTAGAAGTCTGACTCCTATCGAGAAATCATATAAGTTATGTATAAATGTTAAATATACCATAATAGTTGATTTAGTGGGTGACTAACCCCATTAAAGAAAATAGAATGAGAATTCAGAATTGACTTTATAAAAGGAATCTTTCATCCAGCTTTAGTGTGCATTCAAAATATTAGTTGACTTGAAAACTTTACTTTTTTAGGTCTGAATCTTTTTCTTAAATTAAGGTACATCTGAAAATTCCTAGGAAAGTGCATTTTAAATACTGAAAAGTATATTTAAGTAATTTAAGTAAAATAAAATTTATGAATTTTAAAATTAAAAAAAAATTGAAAATCTAACCAAAACACAAATGTCCTTTAATAGAGAAGAAAAGGTGTGACTTAAGAAGTTGAAGAAATAATGAAAGACCTTTCATATGAAGGATTTATATCTTGAGTCTTTCATATCAGAATTCCTTTACTTAAAGCTACCTCCTTAGACCCGGGCACCCAGGCTCCCTGCCTTGTATCCTACCTGTTAGAGAACCTGCTTTGGCCCAGTTTCAGTGCTTTCCTCCCTTCAAGGAGAGAACTGGGAGCAGTCAGTGGATGCCCACTTGGAGCATTTCCAAGATGTTCCCCCTGCAGGAACACCTCAGGTCCCAGGTACCTAGAATTCCCTGCC
This sequence comes from Prionailurus bengalensis, assembly GCF_016509475.1. Lineage (NCBI taxonomy): Eukaryota > Metazoa > Chordata > Mammalia > Carnivora > Felidae > Prionailurus > Prionailurus bengalensis. The sequence goes on along the minus strand of NC_057354.1, from coordinate 83,887,041 downwards.
CAGAGGGACTGAACCTGCTTCCGGGGCCAGCACACTTCTTCCATAGCACCTCTTTCCTCTTCCTCCCCAGGGCTCACCAGGGGATGCTTTTTTGTGGGGTGTGATTGTGGACTGGGTTTGCATTGCATGCTGGGGTTCCCCATCCATGCATATGAGGCTTTCCCTGCCCAGGATGGCGCCAGGCATTGGGCTAGCATACCAGGTAGGAGGTGGGGAGCATTTTTACTCTAACTCTGGGCCCCACAAACAGCGCCTGCTTGTAAGAATGGCCTACAAGTTTTCAGAAGAAATATACGTCAAGCTTCATCTCAAAATTCATTTACGCCACAACTGAAATATTTCCACTTTTTAATTCATGTGGTGTGTTTCATATTCTAACAGAGATACTCTTTCTGACAATTTGTATAATACTTAGTCTGTACTGTGCAATTTAGAAATTAATTCTATTCTGTCACTTACAATGAGCTGTTGTTTTGAGTTTTATTTTCTTTTTGTCTCCAACTGAACTGTAAGTCCCTAGAGATAGAAAATAAGACGTATGCCTCCATGGTATGTACCTCCTATATCTAGCAGAATTTTGAATACAGAGTAGGTAATAGATATTTTTTGCTTGATTGATAAACCTGTAATGCCTTATAAATATGTTAAACAAGAGTTAGGCTAACAGTTTTAAAACCTGAGTTTGTGGAGAAAAAGAAGCAGTTTCTCTGGTACAAAAGGAAATAATAAATAGGGGAAGGGAGAGGGAAAAGCAAAGGAAGTCATTTGAGCATCTGGCTTAACTCTGGGATTGAACATGAAAATGTAGCCTGTACAGGCTCCTCCCCTTCCCTATGTCCCACCAACACCTCAGAGTCTTTAAAATTGATAGGCAGACCTAGGTAGAATCCAGGAGACCAGGCCAATTTCAGTTGTAAAAACAGTGGTAAGCAAGGGATTTGAAGAGCTCTGTTGTTTCACAGCAAACAACTTATTTGTGCCCAGATCAAAAGTAAATAAACAGAATGGTTTTGAGTGTGATTAAGAGGATTACATGTTAGAGAATCTGCTTTTGCTATTATAGCACAATCAACAGTAACCCCCTCTGCTTTTCTGCTCTGACACCACCAAGTTTTCCCATAAAAATATCAACTAAAGTCATCTTATTCTTCTCAAAATCAGTTTCTGTTATTTTTCTAAGGTTGGTAGCATGAATTCTTTGACAGTTAAAGGCTTTCATTTGTCTTATACTGTAGCATGGTTTGAGTTAGCTATTTTTAGACTAGACTAGACTCCTTGCCAACTGCCTGTGTATCTGGGTCTACTCTGAGAATGGGACCATGCTTCCCACAAAGCAGAGGATCTCCAAGTGTGGTCCAGGGACCACAGAGAGCCCCAAGACACTTAGGAGGTGTGCAGAATCTATGTTATGTTCATAATAATACTGATGCATTATTTGTCTTCTCACTCTCATTCTCTTATGAACATACAATGGAGTTTTCCAGAGGCCACATGACATGATGACACCTTTGCTCTGATGAATAGTGGACTATGTCTTGTATTCTGGAGTCTTAAAGATTTCTCAGTCTTAATTTCTAATATAGAAAATACCCATAGCTACAACCCACAAAAATAAAAATTCATCAGGGTTCCCAATTTCAAGAGTATAAAAAGGATCCTGGGGGTAAAAGTTTGAGAAGCACTGTCCTAAAGATGAAAAAGACTACCTAGATCTTCAGTCACTCTTTGAGTATACCAAAGTTCAGTGGAAAATCAGAGAGATGATTCAAAGCTAGAAAATCAGATTTATAAGAAGAGGTGGAAGGAATGGGGATCGATCAGCCCAGAGAAGAGAAGCTGGAGAGATGCCTTAATAATGATCTTCAGGTATGTGAAGAGTTGATGTACAGAACAAGGAGAGGCTGGCTGACTCAGAGTGCAGTGTGGGAGATTCAAGCTGGAGATAAAGAAGGATTCTCTGACAGGGGCTGTTAAACAGCAGAGTGGGTGACTGACGGGCTTGTGGAATCTCCTCCTCTGGAGGTCTTTAAAGAACAGCTAGATTTCCATCTGTCTGGGATGATTTAACTCTGGCCATGCCAGAAAGCTGAGGGTATGGAACAGATGAAGTCTTGGGCTCCCCTTCCACCACCCCCCCTCCTTGATTCTGTAATTAACTTGATGAAAGGAGCTGTGGCTATTTGCAGTGTAGGGTTTAGACAGGCATGTGCTTGCTGATCTCGGGATAGGTCTTGTGTGGGAAAGCCAGAGGTTAGCTTTATGGCTGGTGGCGATCTGTATCATCCAGTAACATGATTGATGCCTGGAGACATTCATTTGAGGTCAGACTTAGAAGGATTGGGCCCTAGCCCCCTGCCTAACCTTTCTCATTGTCTAAGACCAGTGAGAACACAAATTTGATAGGTTAATTTTAGTCAGCTTAGGTGGGACCTGGAAAATTTCAAATATTAGATGTGGATGTAGGTTTTTGGGCATGAAATTCTCACGATTCTAAAAGAAAAAAAATGCAGTTCTTAATTTTATAGAAGGACAGTATCAGAAAGTCTGAATGGAAAGTATGAGAATAATGCTCTTCATGGACACAGGCTTTCAATTTTACTGTGTAGTAGTACTTTATCTTTCCTTATGGAATTAGTATTATTTTATTGCTTCTAGTTTTCAAATGTTTTGCACTTTGGAAATTAGAGTTTGATGTTTCCCTGTACTGGGTCAGAGATCCAGAGCAGCAACCAAATTCCAAGGTAGTTCGTTTTCCCTTGCTTATCACTTGAATTTCCGTGAACTTTGTGCTTGGGCCAAAAAAAAAAAGAGGAAGGAAGGAATGCAAATTTGCTGAGTTTACTGTTGGATCCTGATAGTAGGGACAACATGGTAGAAATCAGTAAAACCATCGACGATAATGAGCTGGATTAGAGAATATAAATGAGATTTTATCTAAATGTAGACCCAATCACCATAGTCTGTGTTGACACTTAAAAAATATTTGGATCATGCATTAACTTGTCTTGGGTTGATTGATAGAAAGCAGAGGAAGAAGACAAGGCTGGGAAGACCCCCGTGGGTACTTTTTGCAGTGTAGTTTGATCAGATATCATTTAGGAAAACAACCGTGGCAGATAGCAGATAACCCCTTTGTGGGAAACGATTACCAGGCTCTACCTATCTCCAAAAGATTCCAAGAGGCTACTGACCTCTTTTTTGACAAAGCCTTGGTGTTGAATGATACAGGAAGACCAGGCCTGGGGCAACATGGTAAATAATGCTTTGTGTCCCAGAGAAGAGAAAAATGGGATAACTTCATAGAAGCTGTAAGACAATAAACCTCTTTAATTATTAAGACTCATATCATGCAAATACTCAATTAAAAGAAGATATTTTCCAAACTTATTCTGTGTCTCACATCCTCATCCTTTGATGTTAAAAGGGAGAGAAAAGGGGAAAGAGGAAGGAAAGGAATTTCTGTTTTTTGAAAGCATAGCATTAACCTAGGAAAAGCATTATTCTGAAAGGTATCTGGTAAAATATCACAGATGTAATTTTATATATATATATATATGTTACACACACACACACACACACACACACACACACACACACACTTATTTATTTTTGGGAGAGCACAAGTGGGAGAGGAATAAAGAGAAGGAGACAGAGGGCCTGAAGTGCGCTCTGAGCTGATAGGCTGACAGCAGCGAGCCCGATGTGGGGCTCAAACTCACGAACTTGGAGGTCATGACCTGAGCGAAAGTCAGAAGCTCAACCAACTGAGCCCACACGAGTGCCCCCACAGATGGAATTTTAAAATGAGCTTCATAATGTCCTTGTTTCCTAAAACCACTCTTGCGGCTAAACTAGCTAAAATAGCAAAGGTAAGAACAGGCTGCTGGGTAAAAGTTTATCTTCTTTGTGGATTAAGAAGGAAACGTTTTTTCTTTCTGGGCCCAGCAAACTTGTGACCATGAAGATCTGCTTAAGACTCTATGGCTAGGAAAGGGAAACATCACTGCTTTTTTTTTTTTTTTTTTGATTTTTTTTTTTTGCCCCATTCTAAGCCAATGGCAACCCCAGCTAGAGGTTATGGGTGTGTGTTACAGAAAGTCACAGTTTGAAGCTTTGACTTTCCCTTCATTTACCCAAGTTATTCTTCAAGCCCCTACCTCTTTCTGCTGTGCTCTTAACTGTGCTTTCTCCAATTGTCTTCCAACCAAAATTTTACTCATTTTCCAAGACTCAGCTCTCATTCTACTGTGGCCTCCATACCTCCCAGAACCTCAGAGCACCACTCACCTGCTGTGTAAGACTTACTACTATTTGCCTTGCATTAGAGTTATTTGTGTGTATGTCCATGTTTGTCACTTAATTGTGTGCTTCCATAGGGAGCCAAGTTATTTTTTTTCAGATCTGAGTCTTACACCTAATAGGTGCTCAATTAATGTTTACTACTGAGTTGAACTTGATTTAGCACATCTTTTCCAGAAAAGGAATAAGATCCATATGCTAACTAGTGGATTTTACTTCTGGATGTATATTTATTAGACCATTCAGTGGCTCAGTCAGTTGAGCATCCAACTCTTGATTTCGGCTCAGGTTATGATCCCAGGGTCGTGGGATTGAACCCCTCATCAGGATCTGCACTGAGTGTGGAGCCTGCTTAAGATTCTCTCTCTCTCTCTCTCTCTCTCTCTCTCTCTCTCTGCCCTACTCCCCCACTCTCATGCTCTCTAAAATAAAAAGCCCATTCAGCAGGACAACATAACTTACACATTCAAAAATAGAAGTAATGCAAAAATCCATTGCTAAATGCATATTTATTCAATTCATTATAATTTAACAGGATAGTGACTGCAAGAATGCATGTACATGAATGCACATGTATATATATATATATATATATATATATATATATATGAATTTAGACAATTCATGTCTACATTTTAGTTTTTCTGCTACAAACCAAACAAAATCAAGAAACACTAGAAAAAAGTAAAACATTTAAAACATCATATTAGAATCCTTGGTGAATTGGGGCACCTGGGTGGCTCAATTGGTTAAGCATCCGACTTCAGCTTGGGTCATGATCTCGCAGTTCATGGGTTTGAGCCCTGCATCAGGCTCTGTGCTGACAGCTCAGAGCCTGGAGCCTGCTTCGGATTCTGTGTCTCCCTCCATCTCTGCCCTTCCCCTGCTCACACTCTCTCTCAAATAAATCAACATTAACAAAAAAAAAATCTCAATCCTTGGTGAATAAATCATGATTTTTATATGAAAAACAAAATAAGGAAGAGTAGAATAAGTAAAATTATTACTTTGTATCTTCCTAAAAGATTTTTCTTAGTTTTATAAAAATACTGTGCTTTGAAAGGCTGGTATATTTCCTAAATTTTTATACTAATAGTCATGTACTGAAAAAATATGTAAAGATGACATCTAAAAAGTAATATAGTCAGTGGTTTTATTTTTCCTCTGTCCTTTACGTGGGGAAAATTACAAATTATTTTCAAGGGAGCAACGTGGCATTTCCACAGATGGGTACTTTCTAGGACAAATGTAAACTGCAGAACAAATAACTTTTTTTTCCATGGGAAATGGTATCTGTAGTTGTTACAAAGCATACCTTAAAATGAAAACACTTTGAATAATTACCGTTGGAGATATAATTGTATTTAAGTTTCTGCATGACTTGCGTATTTATTCTGTTTCTGATTCCTCCACCAAATTAATTTTTCCAATCAGCTTTCAAATTTGAATTAATTTCTGCTTTGAGTGAATGTAGATGTATGAGAGGGTGTGCAAGTATATTTTACAACACATTTTTAAGGCTTCTTTTGAGAGATTTGTTTTTGTAAAGTTCATTATGCTTGATTGCATAGATTTTTTTTTTTTCTGGTTAGGGGCAGAAATCAAGATTCTAACTGTTTTGTTTTAATGTATGGAACCAGAAACACAGAGTGGGTCCCACAGCCTGGCAGTGACAACACTTGGTTTGACTGCATTTGGGACTTTTTTTCTATAATGCACTTAAAAAAATTTCACACTGGTTTGCTTATTTTTCAGGAAAATCATGCCCTTGGTAGAAACTGTATTGATTGCAATATTCATGAAAAGTGCAGAATCTGTGATCTAAAGAACATAGGCTCTAAAAAGATTGACTTAAAAGCATTTCTCATTTTATCCTTCAGTTTTCCAGAAGGTCCTGGGGAGAAGCACTTTCAACCTTGATATGAGCAGGATTCTCAGTGTAGAATAGACTCCAAGTTTGGTTAGACCACAATGAAGTGTGTTGAAAGCCATTAGCAATTAAGAGCATGGCTCTGTGCTGATTTGCTTTATGGTATATTTCATGCTGCTCATGCACAGTAGGTAAGACACATGGATTCAGCATAAATTTAATTTTGCACATTAAGTAAAGTGCAATAGATAAATTATGCCTGAAGAGGAGCCACCAGCTGCTGTAGCCACTTCAACTAATGTACCCCGGAGGTGCCTGAGCACATCAGTTGTGTCGAACCACTAATGCATCCTGGATATCTGCATGGATATATTTGCTGTGTGGAGCCAGGAGTAGCCTCCTGGCTCTCAGGGAGGGGCCAGGGAAGGGAAATGGTCCAGCTTCCTGGGGCTGAGCTGCCCTCCCCCGCCCCACACCCCTGGCTCTTGAGTGTGCTTTGCCATGGTTGGCCTCATTCAAGAGCTTGGTGGAAGGGTCCTAGACAGGATTTTCCCACGACCTGGGGAAGTGAGAAGGAGCAGAAGAGACCCCAAACATCCCTCCCCTGGCTTAGTGGAAGAATCCAGAGTCCATATGAAAGGGGCATTCCACTGAGGATTCAGAGATCGGAAAGGATGCATTACTGCAAAGATGGCTGAATTAGAGCTGCTGGGGGAACACTTACTGTTGAATTTCTTGGCAACCTTGGACCTCATTTCTCAACCTTAATGTTCACTTTATGGTCATTTTTTTTTGGTATTTAATATATCTACATCCCATACAGGGAATTGAAGCAGAACACTCTGTGGGCTTTAAGGAAGAAAACAGATCTCCATTCTGTGGCAGGATTCATTCCTGTGGCCAAGAATGGTGATGACGTGCTTTAAGTTATTTGAGATGAGTAAGCAGTTACAAGTTCCACTGGAAATGTGGCTCCGATCTTTTTCAGCCAAACCCTGATAATGTAAGTTTCATCCTCTTGGCCATCCCCTCCTGGGGCCCTGTGACTGCACCTGTTTCAGGCTTGTGCTCTTTCCCACGAGGTGTGGCAGAATGCCTCGTCGGCGCCTGTCATCATGTCCTTTTGCCCATTGGAAGCACCCTGCCAGGGCTGGCTTTCTCCTAATAGTCCATTTGCCATACCCTTTTCTAGGGTAAGTGGACTCTATTAGCTGCTGCTGTATCTTAAAAAAGGAAACCCAAACACACTGAGGCACATGACAAAGTCAGAATGGATAATCAAAAAGTAGTAACAGGAACCACGTACCGCAAGTCAGCCCTCATGCTAAGTCCTTCAGGTGCCTCATGTATCTAAGTTCTCATGGAAACCCCATCATCATTTTCCTTTTGCAGAGAAGCAACCTGAGGTTTCAAAATTCAAATCACTTGTCCAAGGGCTGATGAGACTGGTAAAAAGCAGAACTGGTGTTCAAATCCAGACAGCTGGATGTGCAACGTGTGTTCAACACCGTCACGTTACTCTGTTTTGTGCCGTACTTCAGTACACTTTGCATTTGAGCTGTGATTTCCCCCCCTGGAGGACAGCACATGCTTTCTTCAACACTTTTTTTTTTTTTTTGGAAAATTTTAGAGACAAAGCAGATCACTCTGCCTTTAAATGGAAAATTTCTCTTGAAAGGAAACTTAAGATGTTCTTCATGTAGGAAATCTATTTATGACGAATTGTTTCTGTTCCCTCAGATGTTCCAGAGGAAAATTCTGAGATGAGAGCAAAGAGAGACTCCTGTAATCCATTGGCTAGTTGACTGATTTACAGAGATCAACCTCACTTTGGAGATTTCCAATGCTCCTTTCTAGAAGAACACAAGCCACAAGAATAATAATGGATTCTGGGTCTGCCAAGGCCCTTCCTTGGGTTCAGTTAGAGGAGAAGGATTGAGGAGGGACCCTTCCAAGGATGCACTGGAGCTTGTTTGCATCAGCTTCAAAAGCCCTTTGTGCATATATCTTCCCAATTCCGCAGGCAGTGACATCATATTGATAGCTTGAAACTGGCCATGGTAGGAGTCTTTATACCACAGGAATTTGTAAGCACCACAAATCAGGGCTGGTCTCTCTCTCTCTCTCTATTTCTTTTTAAGAGAGTCAGTTGTGAAACATTTACCAGGACTACATGTAGCTCCATGGCCTCATGGGCCTTTATGACTGTTCTGGATACCTGGTAGTTTTGTTTGTTTGTTTGTTTGTTTGTTTGTTTGTTTTCTTGAGAGAGACAGAGACAGGGAGAGGGAGAGAGAGAGGATGTAAGTGAGCAAGGGGCAGAGACAAACGGAGAGAGAGAGAGAAGCAGGGCTCACCTGGGGTTCATCCAAAGTGGGGCTCCTGCTCACCCCACGCGGGGCTCAAGCTCACCAGAAGCAGGGCTCATGCTAACCCTTTGTGGGAATCGAACTCAGGAACTGTGAGATCATGACCTGAGCCAAAGTCAGATGCTTAATGACTGAGCCAGCCAGGTGCCCTATACTTGGTAGTTCTTGTTCCACTAGTTAGCTCTTTACAACTCTTAAAGAGAGAAATAACTCTCATCATCAGCACAAAACTCTTTATAACACATGAAGCATCGTGTTGCGTTTTAGCAATGTTGAAAGTAGTCATTATTTATGGGGGCAAACAGAAGGTGTTGCAATATTAATAACCATGTTTACATGCAACCCTGAAAGTGAGTATATAGTAGTACAGTGCTCCAAGTAAGACCTTTCCTTACATACATCCACATCCTACACAACAGAAGATTCTAAGAATGTTAAATGAAAGAAGATGCGTATTCTTGGGCAGAGATTATTGCTCTCCACTGAAATGCTCTTCACCAATGACTATTTCAACTTTGGATCCTGTTTGCATAGACTAGGATCACAATGGCTTGTAAATTAGGCATTAGATTCTCAGGATTCCACACATAACTTGCTTAATATTACCCACAGGCCCTAGCCATATCATTTAATCCATCTGCATATGAATTGCCTCTATTTCATTTAGGGTTCTGCAGTTGCAGGCAACAGACCCTAATTTAAGCAGCGAAGAAATTTACTGGATAATTTTGGGGTGGCTCAAAGAACTGACAGGAAGTGGAAGAACCAGACTTCCTGAGAAGAACTGGCACCAGGGGATGAGCATAAACCAGTCACTTTCTTGGTAGCACACAACCACTGGGGAAGAATCAGCCACAGCCATTCCCCCTCCTGGTACTGCAGTCATTTTAAAATATGTGGGAGGGACAGGGACAGAGCACCTTCACATAAACAGGAGAAAGGCAATTCCCCCAAAGGGAAGCAGGATGCATTACCAAAACATTAAAACATTGATGCAGCATGGTCACTACAACATTCAAGGCAGAAGACTAGAAACTAGTGTTCGGTTCACAAATAATTTATAAAATATTTTAAACTTCTGTGATAAAGTTCTGAAAACCTTACTCAAGAGTCTTATAACCTTGAGCAGGTTTTTGTTTACACACTGATATTTGAAAGTCTAAGAGTCAAATTTGTGCTTCATTATTCAAGCCCATGAGCTTATATCAGATCCAGTCCTGGTTCCACTCACATCCTTACCCTTGTGTTTTCTTTTGTGCTCTATGCCTACTTCTAATTTATATTATGTAGCTAGCTATATTTTACACACGTTCTTAAGCTCCCTAGGATCTTATTTTGTAACAAGGTAGCCTATAAATAGATACATGCAATCATTTCTTAGGACTCTTTTCTAATTTTAATATCCTATTGTTCTCATTCAGAAAAATCGGGTATTCAAATGAACAGAAAATGTTCTCTTAAATTCAAATATAACATCAGAGTCACCCTGTCTTGACTGATACTTACTCAAAACAGAGTTGCATTTTAAATCTCTTTACTTAAATTCACATGCAGAGGAAAGCAATACCATAGAAGTAAGAGGAATGGTAATTATTTCCCTGGAGAACAATAATTTTGCAATAAATTTCAAAAACAGCACGATTTAGCAAATTAAGCTTAGAGCCAAGGATATTAAATAGAGTTAACTTTGTAGAAATAAATTCTGATACCACAGGCTTCAAACATTACTTTAAATGTATTCATTTTGGAGGAAAAAAAAAAATCCAGTGAAGGGGCCCTTAAGGGTTTGGTTGGGGATGTTGGGTTTTGTTTTTAAAGACTGAAGGAGTGAAACCTTTCTCACACCAGGCAGGATATAATGAATATATGTCTATATGTGCACTTTATTTTGATATTACTAGACTGCTGAATAAGCAATATTGATAGCAACATCCCCTTCAAAGGAAACTTGTACTTTGTAACCATGCTTCTGTGCTTTGGCAACTCCACATGGAAACAGTATTTCTTTGATCCTATATTTAGTACTGATATTGTTTATGTTCAAATGTTAAAAATAACTCCGTAAAGCCACATGCCCTAAGGTTAATAAAGGCACATTCTCACCTTTTAGAAGGGTTTATAAGAAATCTAGGGCCACCTTCTGTAGCCATACTCAACTACAAGTCTGATAGGGCTTGAACTGAATGATAATTTGTTAATGAAAATCTTCTTTCTGGCTCTCTCCTCAATGCATGTGCTTAGGCCCACTGAATTGCTACATGGGCTTTTCTTGGCCCAGTCTTTGCTGAAGAGAATCAAAGCATCCATCTGAAAGAAAAAAGAGAGAAATAGAGAGAGAAGGAAAAAAGAAGACGGAGAAAGATACACGTGCGTGCACACACACACACCCTACCTGTCAAGCTAGCGATCTATCAATCTAGCTGTAATAGGTCAACTTATCAGATATCAGAAAGCTTATTGTATATAAGTTTGGCTTAAACTCACCTTTCATGAATAATTGAGATAAAAGCTTATGTAGTTCCCTATTAGGGTTATTAGAAATTACTAACTGCCCTATCTCGCTTCTGTAACCTCACCTGCTTGCTAAATAGATAACTTAGGTTGCAAAAAGCTCCCCCACCCCTTCTACCAAGACCTAGCCTAGGCAAGACCAACATGTAAAAAGTCACGAACTCACTGCCCCACGGTATCTTAGGTGTCTATGGTCATTTTAAACCCTCTTAGGACAAAGAACTTTAAATTGATAGGTTCCCGCCAAAACTAACGTCTGTGTGTCACAATATAATTGGCTGCCATGAAATGCTATAGACTGTAATTGGTTAACTAAATAATGACGTACTCTGACTTGCTAAAATCCATATTAGCTCACTGCTACCTTTGTTCGGGGCCATTCTCTGCACTTTTCTCCGTAAGATCAGGAGATCAGGTTTGGCCCGGCCGTGAACAAAATCTTGCCTTGCTTCTATTCGGCATCTGGTGGTTTTTTTCGAAAGCACCCTGTTTCACTAGCGATCTATCAATCTCCATCTAATAGATACTGTCTTTTTCTCTGCTTTAATCGGGGAGAACTGTTCACAAATGGAAAGACACAAGTTGGCCCTCTCTTACTTGCTAGAAGCATCCCTCCCAAAGCGCTGATGCTGGTCTATTGTCAGACTACACGGCACTCTCTCATTAATATTAACCATTTCCTCTAAAGTGTCTTACTCTTTGACTCACTCTGTTTTAAGGAGCCATTATTCTTATAGTGGTTGCTAAGTCACCATCAAAGAATTCTCAGATCTTTGAAGCACGAACATACAGGAAATCGACATTATCAGTTCCTTGGTTTTTGCAGGTAGTGTGAAGTAATTTTTGAAAGACATGGAGAAACTGTGGTTGCGTCCAACTAAGCTGAAATACATTCTACTCTAGGAACGCATGTTGCTGAAGAATTAACCACAGTGTTGCCAGTGTTGCTCTGCTACAGGTCATTACTACTGAAGCCTACCTAAACAACTGTGTGTTTGTGCGTGTGTGTGGAGTGTGTGTGTTTTGCCAAAGGTAACATCTGTTCTATTTATAGCTAGGATATTTTTGTAGAAGAAAACTGAGAATATACTTGGCCATTTCAATCTAATCAAGTTGAGAATTTAAGTTCCTTAATCTATTTACCGGTTGATAGGCTAGTTGGCTGCTAAGTAGGCATGGAGCAGTTTCTGTTTAGCTCTACTTTCATTTTTTTTGTGAAGTGAAAAAGGTGACTTTGTGGCTTAGTAATCAGAGATGAACTATTCATAAAAGTGTCTGGTCGAATGCTTTCTTTGATTGCTGCTGATGAATCAAATGTTGTTAGTCAAACCTTGGCCTCCAAACACAAACTCACTCCAAACTTGCTTCTCCAATACCACGTGTGGCAAATCTGTGATCCTGCCAAACCACCTGAAAAGAATTATTTTCCTTGCACACAAAAAATAATTGTCAGTTCTTTAAAATTCAGACTGTCGAGGTTTTAATCAATTAAAACCTTTTCCACACCTCGGTAGCATTCCCAAAGGTTAAATATGTTTCTGTTCTTGCATCTACAGGATAATTATGGGAAAGTGAGCGAGTTTCTTTTCTGAAAAGATATGGAAACCAAGTAGTTATTTGTGCCCTGCAAATCCTTTTGGGTCTAAAGAACCAGCAAGATAATAAATTGTTTTGCTAAAAACAGGAAGTTTGGCAAAGACGCAAAAGTACAGCTAAACTTTGGCCAGGAAACCCAAAACACTGTGTTCTTCTTTGAAAGTATTTCCAGCAAGAAAAAAGTGGAGTGCCTTGAATACATAGTTTAAGAAACAGTGAAGGCATCTGGCAACATGAACCGCTTGCCAAGCTTGTGGTTGTGCTGTGCTTGCTGATGGAAAGATGTGCCAGTTTTCAATGACTTATGTCATGCACAGCTGGAAACTCACGCATAAATAAGATCTCGAATGTTGTGAAGTCCAAAAAGATTCGAGAAAATACCCACCCCCCCCCTTTTCTCTCCCTTCATCCAAACTGTAAAATATATTAAATAAAAGGCATTACTTGGAGTTTAGATGGGGAAAAGCCAACTTCAGATTTCTCAGGGAAACCTGTTTCAAGGCAGGAGCGTTCAATCAGTTGAGACATTCTGGAAGTTGTTAGGTTTTTTTCTCCCTCCCCCCTCCGTCAAATTCTTCATACTCACTCTTGCCAGCTTTATTAATATGATTGTGATTATGTGGCATCTGTTTTGGACAGAGCTGATAGGACTGTAATTTCCACTTTAGTCCATCAGTCTGGAAAGACTTCAAAATGTGGGCCAGAAAAAATAAAGAAATTAACCCAAGACGTCTGGAAAGGAGGGTATTGTGCTTCTGTCTGTTCAAGCTGCAGGGAACCCTGGGACATCTTGATTGGAGGAGGATGTGTTAGAGAAATGGTGCTCTTTGGGCATGCAGGGCCTCTTCCAGCTGGCAATGGTGATGGGACTCCTTTTATTCTCCCTCTACACTGAGTGATTTGGCTTGCAGTTTTGAACTTAGGATTCAAGGAAAGGAACTTCCAATTTTAGTGCTTACCACTTATGTGGGGCTGGAAGCAATTGTCCAACTCCCTTAGTTTCTTATTTGAGGAGTGGGAGAAGCAAAGCAACCCATAAGTATCAGCAAATGGAGTCAGCACCTCCACCCAGGGACTTTAGGAACACCTGTACTGGGGATCCAGGAGCCAAGCAGAGAGATGGGCATTCTCTAGTCACTATTCTCTGTCTACCCTTTGTTGTTTGGTTTTACCTTTGATGTACCTCTTGATCTTAATTGCCAACTCTTTTCTCTTGGGGGGAATATTTAGCAGCTTGGTGTAGTCAGGGAGTTGGGATATGGACCTCTGGCCCTGGCCCTGTACTTGGTGACCAAGACAATTCTGTCTCTCTAAACCATGAGCTCTTCATCTGGTGATGACTCATTATAATGGTACTTCAAAGACATGTGGTGAATATAAGCAAGGCACAAACTACAACTCTGGGTTGCAAGGCACTGATTCATATGTGATCAACAAATGTTGGCTGCTATTGGGATGGAGAGAGCCCACAAAGCAACTTCCTCTACCCAGGAGCCAGCCAGAAAAGCTTTTGGTTTTCTCAGCATGAATTTGTTCTTTTTAGGGACAAATGCTACCGGCTTTGAGACTGTCATATTAAAAAAAAAATTAAAATATATGACCTTTATTTGCCAATTAGAAAATGACTGGCTCTTTTAGAGATTTTCAAGGGAGAGTAGAAACAGATAGGAATATCCTTTAATTTACAACCCAGAAATAACGGTTATTCACATGTTGACACAGTTCTTTTCAGTCTTTTTTCTATGATTTTGTTTTGAAATATTAAAGTGGCACATTATTATATACCCTAAGCATTTTATAATACATTTTGTAAACATTTTCCCATGTCATTAAATATTATTTTTGAAATGCCTAAAAATGTTATTTTAACATTTTATCCCATTGTATGGATATACTTATTGGGATTGAGGATTAAGGTTCCTCTCTTTTTTAAAACATCATGATGAATATTTTTGCATTTGTATTTCATTAGGATAGAATTATTGGAATAGGGGCGCCTGGGTGGCTCAATCGGTTAAGCATCCGACTTCAGCTCAGGTCATTACCTCATAGTTCATGTGTTCAAGCCCCGCATCTGGTGAGCTGGAGCCCTGCTTTGGGCTCCACACTGAGAGTGCAGAGTCTGCATGGGATCCTCTCTCCCTCTCTCTCTCTCTCTCTCTCTCTCTCCCTCCCTCCCTCCCTCCCTCTCCCTCTTCCCCTTTCCCTGTCCCTCACTACTTGCACTCTCTCTCTCTCTAAAAAAAACAATTATTGGATTAAAAAAAGTGTTTTTAAGAACTCTTGAGAAGTGATGGTTATGCTTTGAAATTATGAGGGATTTATTTTCTTTAAAAAGGATGGAGCGAGAGAGCTCTTACCACAACATGAAGAATGCTGGCTGAAGCCAACTGAGGTTGAAATGGCTTCTTGCACAACTGGTGGGCCAAAGCCCCCTGCCTCTTATGTGTATGTGTGCACATGTGCACACAAGTGTGGATGTATACATAGCTGTATACACTACATATACACACATGTGTCTCTACATGATTTATCTATAAACATGTGTATGTGTATGTATATCCTAATGCATATATAGATATATGTAGTGTATATGTAGTGTATATATATGTGTGTGTGTCTGTACTGAAAAGGAGAGAGGGGAGGAAAACTCTGCTCTCTTCTACTCCCACCCCACTTACCCTGGATTGGTTTTGAGCTCCAGCAGGGAGAGAGTGAGGCTAGAAGATGGAGGAGTTGCCCTTAGGGCAGACTTAGCAATTCTATGGGCACAAGAAACACTGTCTGGAGGCCGAGGCAACAGAGCGGAGGAGAGCGTCATTTTCTCCACCTCCGCACAGAACCTCCTACAGAACCACTTGCCCCTTAAGGACAGACAGCTTAGGCTGCCTTGGCAGGCAGCATCCCTGCCTAGACACGACTATTTTCACAGTTAGTACTGGCAGTAGTGAAAACTGCAAAGCTTCCTCAAGTGGCTTCCTTAGTCCCTGAAAAGAAGGGAGCCTTCGCAGGAGAAAGTGCAAAGAACAGATGCCCGCTGTGATGCTCCCAGCAGCGGGGTCTCTGAGCTTGTAAGATGCTTCTGGGGGAGTGGGGGTCCCAGAAACAAAATCTGTTAGGGCATCTGCAGGGGCTGGACTTCCTGTTTGAGCATACAGGGACTTCTGCCACTGAGCAGTGGGTTTAACTGCTCCTACGATCTTATTTGTGCCTACAGCATGGCCAAGCTGCGGGGTACTGGCTTTCATATAGGCAGTGCCTTAGTCAATGAGGTGAAGAAAATGGAGCAGGAGCTGAGAAAAGAGGGGAAATTGTGATTAAAGGGGAAAAAATGAAGCCATGCAAATCTAAAGTTTTAAGAAGCTGGAACCTGGAGCTGGGAAGGGTTACTTGGAGTTACAGAATGTGCAGGCTGGAAACAACAGTAGAGGTCTTCTATTTCCACCCCCTCATTTTACAGAGGAGGCATTTGTGAGTCCCAGGGAGTTGTCACCTTCTCCAGGTCACACAGGGAGTCCGTCTGAGCCACAGCGGAGGTCTGGTCCCCTGGCGCTTCACTCAGAGCTCCTTCCACCACCCCTGCTGCCTCCCTTGTCAGTGCCTTGATGCATATGGGCCTGAGGGTGTGATTCCTGAGGGGGACAGTGCATACCAGTTGTTCCCCACCTTGGTCCGTTTGTGCTGCTATAGCAGGATGCCCACAGACAGCAGGGCTAAAATGACAGTTTACTGCTCACAGTGCCAGAGGCTGACAATCCGAGGTCAGAGTGTGTGTGGCTGAGTTCTGGTGAGAGCCCACTTTTAGGCTGCAGATGGCGGGCTCTTCTCTTTGTATCCTCACATGGCTGAATGACACAGAGAGGAAACAAGCTCTATGGACTCTTCTTACAGGGTCACTAATCCCATTCGCGAGGGCTCCTTCCTTATGACTTCATTTAGCTCTAATCACTTCCCAAAACCACACCTCCAAATAGTATCACCTTAGGGGGCAGGGTTTTAACCTATGGAATTGGCAGGGAGGACACAAACATCCAGGTGACCACATCTCTCACAGAAAGTACACAGGATTGGGCGTCAGAGTCGGGTCAGTGTTCTCCTGCCTGACTTTATCACCCTCCAGAGCTTTCTACGGTCCTGATGCCAAGGCTGCATGCCAGACCAGTTAGATCAGGATGTGTGAGGGTGAGACCCCAGCAGGGCATGGCGGGCAGAATTGAGGCCCCCTGTCGACAAGAGGGGCACGTCGCTGTGTCAGCAGCAGGTCCTGTGTCCCAGTTCGCACACAGCATCAGCAGCTGTGCAGTCTGCCACCGGCCTGTTTGCTGCACGGTGATTACCGTACCTGAAGTCACGGGGCTGGACGGCTGATTTCTCAAGTCCTTCTCAGTTCTAGAACCTGAGAGTCTGCACAAAAAGGAATACACACAGTGCCTGCATAACTTCAACTATGCACACTTTTTCTTTACCTTCTAATTCTCTTCTCTTCACTCCCTACCACTGAGATTCCCATGACCTCTTTCCCATTTCTCAAACACAAGGAAAATGTGAATGTGTTGGGTTGCCCTGAAATCACTGAAAAGCCACACAGCTATTTGGTGTTTTGGTGATAAGGGAGGCATGGGCCTTCCTCATGCTGTGCTGTGTGCTCCTTGCTCTGCTCCCCCTCCCGGAGCCCCCTCACACTCCCCACAACCTCACAAGACCTGGTCTTGGAAACACCAGCGTAATGCTTATGAAGTCACGCCCCATGAGGTTTCGTCTTGGAGAAGTGTTACGGCTGAAAGAACACAGTCCATGCAATCAGAAGTAATTTCAAAATAAATCAAGTCCTCTACTTGCACTTCTCAAATGCCCTGTGTGAACGGAAAACGGGCCCCAACACTTCTCACATTCTCCCTTCTTCTTCCCCCCATCTATTGCTCCCACAAGCTACAACTGCTTTATGAAGCCCTCAGGCCCTTCCCTGACACCTCCCTTAAATTTCTGCGGTCCTTTTCTCCTGCTCAGTTTTACCCAAATCTCTATCTGGAAGCCCAAGTGTCCCCTACCTCAGAGGGCAGGACTGACTTCAGAGGGCGGAAGGAGGGAAACACTGTAAAGCCAGGGTGCTCAGAACCAATTTGAGGAAGCAAAGGGAAGAAAAAGGCAAGGAACACTGAGGGTCTAACTATTGTGATCCCTTTACACAGAAGCTGCTGGTGCTGCTCCTGGAGCTCTGAGCAGGTCACTGCAAGGGGTCATGGGTAGCCTGGTGCTGAAGGGTACAAGGGGGGAGAGAAGTCACGTGGGCCTTGGCTGCTTGGAAGCAGAGAGCTTGCAGCTCTTCTTTACTGAGGACGACTCATCCTCTCGCTTGTCACATACGGAAAGTCTATTTGGCAGTGTCTCACCTTGGGTTCTCTGAGTATCACTGTCTGCAACACAGCTGGCTGTAAAACCTGAGTTCCATTAGGCACAGTGACTACAGTTCTTTGGTGAAGATGTTAGAAACAGAGGCTGAGCGAACTCAGTTTAACGTCTCCTCAGAGTTTTCCTGAATGAGAGGAAGAGAGCTCTCTTTTTCTCTTGGTTTATTTATTGCCCAAATTTTCCTTTTTTTTTACTATAGCACTTGGGGTCAAGGCTGAGGGGCTCCAGAGAAAGCTCTATTTCCATGATTTAATTTTATGGACAGAAAGTTCCACTCCTCTCCTCTGTGAATGTTGAGGATATCCTGTAGCATGACATGGGGCCGGGCTCTGAAGATGGCTTGGAGCCCTCTTTGGAGTAACACAGGATGGAAGGAGTTGTGTGGTGAGTCATCAAATACATTTTATGTAAAGGGGAGCAAGCTGTTAAAAGGGTCTTGGAAATCTACTGAATTGAGAGGAGAATTAACGTTAAAACATATCCCAAGAGTGTTAATTATTCTGATACAGAAAAGGAGGAACTGAACCATTGGTCCTATTTCATCCACAGTACGTATGTCTGGACCAGTTTCATGTTGCCCAAGATTTATTTTCTCCCCGTCCCAATGACAGCAGCCTTGGCATCAGGGTAGGAATGCCAGAGCTTGGAAAGCCACTCAAGGAGGCCCAAAGCCAGTGGCCACAGGGACTTAGAGGAGCAGGGAAATTTTATCCTACAAAGACCTACTCTCTATTAGGCAAATTTCTCAGTGAAATGGGGCTGGGGTGGGGGAGATGGGTTTTGGAGCCAGAATGACTTGGGCTCACATGATGCATTAACTTGTGACTCACATGAGTTTGGGTCTCTAAGTTTTTGCATCTGTACAAAATGCATATTAATAATTTCCACTACTTTATCCAGCCACTTAAGGATTAAATGAAAGAACATTTGTAATGTGTCTGGCATGGTGCCTGGCTCATAGTAGATGCACAATAAACACCATGTTTCTCTCCTTAGATACACATATATACACACCTGGAATAATACTTCAAGGGGGGGTTTCTCAAACAGTTGCTTACTTTTGTTCTGAAGCACCAGTTCCTGGCAGGCAGAAATAATGAGTATACAGAGCTGCATTCTTTCCAAAATGTGGGTGAATGCATAAGTTCTAAGTAAATAAATTGATGTTGGGTGTCTTCATTGTAGAGAGCTAAAGAAGTAGAAAGCTCATGCCCTCACTGAGTATACAATAAAGCTGGGGAGACAAGATACCTATACCGTCAACATTCAGAGATGAGGAATAAAGACATCTGAGTCCTATCCCTGTCTAGTTTAGTTATTAAAGGTCCCAAATATGCCATCAGCCACCCTAAGGCAGCTAGTTCCCACTCCCCTCTTGTGTGGGGACACGTGTAGCCTCTTTTTCCCCAGGTGACTCAGCTGCTGCTGGGAACACCACTGGTATACCTCTTCCCCCAGACACTCCACCCCACTGCTGCCTCAGGCCTGCTCTGGCTCCCCATCTGCTCTCTGTTTTGCCACAGCCAACCCCTGTGGAGGCCGTGGATTCCTCCCTGCCTAGGCTCCAGCTGCTCCACTAAGAGCTGTCATTTCTCCCTTGCTCAGAGTAGAAGATTCTACATATAGTACCTGTTTCAACCAACTTAAGAAAGTAATGTTAGTGATTACCAGCTTAGACTTTGGAGTCAGAGCGAATGGGTTCAAATCCTACTTCCACCAACTCCCAACTATCACGTTGTGCAAATTAATAATTAAGCCTCGATTCCCATGCCTGGAAACTTGGGGCTATTTGGGGCTAATAAATGTGAGGACTAAATGAGATAACATGCACTTAGCACAGCATATAGTAGCCTACCAGGAAATGTTTGCTCTTATCAGCTAACGGTTGCAGTTTTGGAGTGTTAGGTATGCGCCTGATTTACATTTTCTTTGTTGCACGCCCCTAGAGGCTCAGTGGCCAGTAGTCCTCTCTCACCTGGTCTTCCTTCCCAACTCTGTATTGCAGAATGGGACATAAAATCTTCAATTCAGCTCAGCACTGGGAAAACTGCTTTCTTTCCAGGATCACTTCCTTTCTTCCCAGGCTTCCCACAGTTTCTAAATCCCTGAGCTAGTTTGAGGTTCATAATCCTGACATCTAGGAAAGTACTCAAAGTACTCAGCATAATTTCTTCCAAACACAACCCCAGGTTTCTGATATAAAGGCCTATTTACTTAGGCTGAAGCTTGAGCCTGAGAGAGAGGGTGCAGGCTTCCCATATAACTAGAGGCTAAGGAGGTGCTCCCAAGGTAAGCAAGGTAAGCAAGGTAAGGAAGAAAACACCATCCTTGCACACCCCCTTGGCCTTGGTACAGCTCAGTGAGACTTCCCAGGAAGAAGTTTATGCACTCATCTGGAGCCCTCATTTTTGCAACAGTTGCCTGTGGGTTACCTCCAGATCTCCTGGTCTGGAGGCCAGCAGGGATTGCAACTGCAGCCCCAATGAACTGTAAACATTTGCATAATTCTAAAAGCTGCTGAGGGTTTGGCTTCCAATCACCTTGAAAGTAGGTGCTAATGAGATTTTCCCTTTGTATCACTGACAGATCTTGGCACACTCTCAACAACAGGGGCATATCAATAATAAATCAGACAGTCTAGACAATCGCAAAGGTTTGAGAAATAATCAAGAGCTAGAATCATCATCTACACAAGGCCATTCTTCCAAGACAGAGAGAAGTATAGCTGGTTCATCTACTACATAGAAACCAACACAAAGAGTCAAGCAAAATGAAGAAACAGAGAAATATGTTCCAAACAAAAGAACAAGACAAACCTCAGAAAAAAGACCTTAATGATATGGAAATAAGTTATCTATCTGATAAAGAATTCAAAGTAATGGTAACAAAGATGCTCACTGAACTTGGGAGAATAGATGAGAACTTCAACAAACAGACAGAAAACATAAATACCAAACAGAAGTCACAGAGCTGAAGAATACAATAACTAAACTGAAAAATACATTAGAGGAGTTCAACAGCAGGCCAGATAAAGCAGAATAGATGAGAAAGCTGGAAAATGAAGCAATGCCATTCCCCCAGAGCAGCAAAAAAAAAAAAAAAAAAAAAAAAGAGAATAACTTAAGCGACCTCTGGGGCAACATCAAGTAGAATCAAATTTTTCTACATCAAGTAGAATAACATTCACATTATAGGGGTGTCAGAAGGAAAAGAGAGAGAAAAATCAGAAATTTAAAAGAAATAATGGATGAAAATTTCCCTAACCTTGGGAAGGAAACAGACATCCAGATCTGAAAAAGTCCCAAATAAGATGAATCCAAAGGGAATCTCACCAAGAAACATAGTCATTAAAATGTCAAAATTAAAGATAAAGAAACAATCTGAAAAGCAGTAGGAGAAAAACAAATTGTTACATATAAGGGAAACCCCATAAGGCTATGAGCAGATTTCTCATTAGAAAATTTGCAAGCCAGAGGGGAGTGACATGATATATGCAAAGCACTGAAAAGAAAAAAAAAAAAAAACACCAAAAAACCTCTAAAAAGGATACTTCACCTAGCAAGATCATCATTCAGATTTTAAGAAAAAATAGAGTTTTTCAGACAAGCAAAAGCTGAAAAAGTTCAGTATTAAAGAAGCCTTACAATAAATATTAAAGGATCTTCTTTAATCTGAAAAGAAATGGTACTAATAAGAAAAAATATGAAAGTAAAAATGTCACTGGAAAAAGTAAACACATGGTAAAAGTAGTGGTTTAGTCACTTATAAGAAAGTTAAAAGACAAAAGTAACAAAATTATCTAAAACAACAATAATTAGTTAAGGGATACATAAAATAAAAAGCTGTAAAAAGTAACATCGAAAACATAAAATGTACGCTGGGGTTGGGGTGGGGGAGTAAAAATGTAGAGTTGGGAATGCATTAGGTTAATTATCAACTTAAAATAGACTGTTATATACATAGGATGAAATATGTGAACCTCATAGTAACCACAAAGTAAAAACTTACTGAAATACACAAAAGAAAATGAGAAAGGAACCTAAACATAACACTAAATGACTAGAGAAAGTCATGAAATCACAATTAACGATTTAAAAAATGGCAATAAGTACATATCTACTGATAATTACTTTAAATGTAAATGGACTAAATTCTCCAATCAAAAGACACAGAGTGGCTGAATGGATAAAAAAACAAGACACATCTATATGCTGCCAATAAGACACTTATTTTAGAAGAACAGACTTGCACAGACTGTAAGTGAAGTAATGAAAAAAGACTTCATGCAAGTGGAAATGAAAAGAAAGCTGGTGTAGCTATACTCATACATGATGAAATAGACTTTAAAACAAAGACTATTAAGAGACAAAGAGGGTACTACATAATGATAAAGGGGTTAATCCAGCAAGAGGATAATATTTCTAAATATATATGCATGCAATATAGGGGCACCAAAGTACATAAAGCAAATATTAACAGACCTAAAGAGAGAAATTGACAGCAATACAATAAGAGTAAGGGATTTTAACACTCTACTTACATTCAATGAATAGATCATCTAGACAGAAAATCAATGAGGAAACATTGGTCTTAAATGACACATTAATAGATATATATATAGAACATTCTATCCAAAAGCAAAATACACATCCTTCCCAAGTGTGCATGGAACATTCTCCAAGATAGATCACATATTGGCCACAGAACAAGTCTCAATAAATTTAAAAACATGAAATCATTTAAAGCATCTTTTCTGACCACAATGATATAAAACTAGAAATCAAATGTAGGAAGAAGAAAACTGGAAAAACTACAAATATATGCAGATTAAACAACTTGTTACTGAATAATTTCTGGGTCATAGAAGAAATCTTAGAAGAAATAAATAATACTTAGAGACAAATGAAAACAGAAATAATACATACCAAAATCTATAGTATGCAACAAAAGTAGTTCTAAAAGAGAACTTCATGAAATGTAAGCGTAACTCAAGAAACAAGAGAAATCTCAAATAAGCACTTTACATCTAAAGGACCTAGAAAAAAAAGAGCCAGCAAAGCCTAAAGTTAGTAGAAGGAAGGAAATAATAAAGATCAGAGCAGAAATCAGTGAAATAGAGACTAAAAAGACAATAGAAAAGGTCAATGAAACTAAGATCTGTTCTTTGAAAAGATAAGCAAAACTGACAAACCTTAAGCGAGACTCACCAAGAAAAAAAGAGAGCGGGCTCAAATAACTAAAATCAGAAATGAAAGAAGTTACAACTGATACCACAGAAATACAAAGAATCATAAAAGACTACTATGAACAATTAATTATATACCAACAAATTGAACAACCTAGAAAAAATGGATAAATTCCTAGAAATTCACAATCTTCTAATACTTAATATGAAGAAACAGAAAATCTAAATAGACTGATTACTAATAAGAGGATTGAATCAGTAACCCAAAACTTTCCAACAAAGAAAAGCCCAGGACCAGATGGCTTCACTGGTGAATTCTATCAAACATTCAAAGATTTAAAACCTATCCTTTCCAAACTTTTTCAAAAACTGAAGAGTAGGAAAAGCTTCCAAACTCATTTTATGAAGCCAGCATTACTCTGATATCAAAAACCAGGCAAGGACACCAAAAGTTACAGGCCAATATCCCCAATGAATATAGATGCAAAAATCCTCAACAAAATATTAGCAAACTGAACTTAACAATACAATAAAAGGATCATACACCATGATCAAGTGAGATTTATTCCAGGGATGCAAGAGTGGTTCAACATCTGCAAATCAATCAATGTGATACACTACGATAACAAAATGAAAGGCAAAAAATCATATATTCATCTCAATAGGAGCAGAAAAAGCATTTGACAAAATTCAAAATCCATTTATGATAAAAACTGTCAACATAGTGGTTATGGAGGAATGCACCTCAACATAATAAAGACCGTAAATGACAAACCCCCAGCTGATTCATATACAACAGTGAAAAGCTGAAAGCTTTTGCTCAAGATCAGGAATGAGACAAGAATGACCACTTTCACCACTTTTTAAAAATATAGTACTGAAATCCTAGCCACAGCAATTAGACAGGAAAAGAAATAAAAAGCATCAAATCGGAAAGAAAAAATTAAAATCGTAACTGTTTGTAGAAGACACGTTACTAGATATAGAAAATCCTGAAGACTCCACAAAAAAACTGTTAGAACTAATAAACAGATTCAGTAAGTTGCAGGATACAAAACTAATATGCAAAAATCTGATGCATTTCTGTATACTAATAACGAACTATCAGGAAGAGAAATCAAGAAAATAAAATCCCATTTACAATTGCATGAAAAAGAATAAAATACCTAGAAACAATTTTATTCAAGGAGGTAAAAAACCAGTACACTGAAAACTGTAAGACACTGATGAAAGAAGCTATAAAATAGAAAGATATTTCATGCTCATAGCATGAATGGAAAGATATCTCATGTTCATAAATGGAAAGATATTTCATGCTCATAGCTTGGAAAAATTAATAGTTAAAATGCCCATACTACCCATATCTACAAATTTGATGCAATCCCTATTAACATTACAATGACATTTTACATAGAACTAGAACAAATAATTTTAACTTCATATAAAACCACAAAAGAATGTGAATGGCCAAAACAATGTTGAAGAAGAACAAAGCTGGAAGCATACTTCCTGATTTCAAACAGTATCATAAAGCTATAGTAATCAAAACAGAATGATATAGGCATAAAAACAGATACACAGATCAATGGAAAAGATTAGAGAGTCCATAAATAAACCCACACAAATATAGTCAACTAATTTATACCAAAGGAGGCAAGAATATACAATGGGGAAAGGACAGTCTCACGAACAAATGGTGTTGGGAGAACTGGATAGCTACATGCAAAAGAATGAAACTGGACACTATCTCACACCATATACAATAATTAACTCAAAATGGATTAAAGAGTTGAACATAAGACCTGAAACCATAAAACTCCTAGAAGAAAACATAGGCAAAAAAAGCTCCTTGACATGAGTCTTAGCAATCTTTTCTTGAATATGACTCCAAAATAGGGAAACAAAGCAAAAATAAACAAATGGGACTACATCAAACTAAAAAGTTTCTGTACAGTGAAGGACACTGTCAACAAAATGAAAAGGCAATCTATGAAATGGAAGATATTTGCAAATCCTATATCTGATAAGGGACTAATCTCCAAAATATATAAAGAGACAGAATAATAAAACAAACAATCTAATTAAAAAATGGGCGGAGTATCTTAATAGACATTTTCCCAAAGAAGACCTACAGATAGGCAACAGGCACATGAAAAGATGTTCAACATCACTAATCATCAGGGAAATGTAAATCAAAATCACAATGAAGCACTACCTTATATCTGTCAGAATAGCTATTATCAAAAAGACAAGAAATATTAAGTGTTGGCAAGGATGTGGAGAAAAGGGAACTCTTGGACACTGTTGGTGGGAACATAAACTGGTAAGGTCACTATGAAAAACAGTATAAAGGTTCCCCCCAGAATTAAAAATAAAGCTACTATATGATCCATCAACTCCACTGCTCGGTATCCACCTGAAGAAAACAAAAATACTAATTTGAAAAGATATATGCACCCTTATGTTTACTGTGGCATTATCTACAAAATCCAAGATATGGAAACAACCTAACTGTCCATCAATGGATGAATGGATAAAGATGTGGTATATATACACAATGGGATATCATTCAGCCATAAAAAAGAATGAAATCTTGCCATTTGCAACACCATGGATGGGCCTTGAGGGTATCATGGTGAATGAAATAAGTTAGAGAGACAAATACCACATGATTTCACTTATTTGTAGAGTCTAAAAACCAAAACAAACAGAACAAGAGAAAACCTAGACTTATAGATACAGGGAAACGATTGGTCATTACCAGAGGGGAGGGGAGTTAGGGGAGGGTGAAAAGGGTGAAGGGGCTTTAGAAGTACAAACTTCCAGTAAAGTAGGTCATAGGGATGTAATGCACAGCATGGAGAATATAGTCAATAATATTGTATTAACTTTGCACAGTGACAGATGGTAACTAGACTTATTGTGGTGACTGTTTTGCAATGCATGCAAATAGTGAATCATACTGCACACCTGAAATTAATATATGATATGTCAATTACACCTCAATAATAAAAAAAGAATAATGCAAATGATAAATGCTCTTAGTGTTCAGAAAAAGAGCTTTGACTCTATGTAAAGTAGATGCCAATTTATAACAATTTAGGGTTTGAGCTTCATCAGCCATGGCCTGAGAGGACTGTAAGTTAGGGTTGAGATTTTCCAAACACAAAACGGAGGTACCTGGGAAGGGTCATTCTGACTAGAGAAATCTTCAAACACTGGCTGTAAGGCAGCTTTTGACACTGAACTCCAGATGGGGAGGAATAAGGGACAGGGGTAAGAAGAGTTTGGTAATTCCATGGTGAGCTAGAAATGTCATAGAAAAGGCAAGAGTGCCCTGGACAAAGTGAACAAAAGTAGAGTAGATGAAATGGAAAGCAGAGGGGTGAGAGGACAGAAGGAAAGAGGAAAGAAACCTAAAAAACCAAAGCAGCTATTTAATACAAGGAAGAAAGTTGAATATAAGACTGAAAAAGAAAACTTGCTCAAGTCTCTTAGATTAAGCAATTTCAATCAGTTGCAAAGCACAATGAGCATCTTGAAATCATCTTGTTTCAAGTGTGTGATGCTTAGAAGTAGATTTTAACATTAAACAAAAGCACATAGGTGAGACATTGTGGGACCTGGAAATGAGGTCACAGGCGTCCAACCTAGATCCTTGCTCTGGATACTCAGACTTTAATTTGATCAAAATGAAAGTTTGCTTGATTCTCCACGATGATCTCATTCTTGACTCACAATGGTGCTTTTTGGAATGACTTCTATAGGGTTCCTTCTGCCATGTTATAAGATAGGACTTATTTGCTTAAGGAAAATGATTTAAAAATGTATCATTGATCTTGAGAAATCTTTTAAAGTCTATGACATTTCTTGGCTCAGCAAGGTCAACTTTTGTTCCAAAGTTTCTAAAGAAAAACTCTTATCTCTAAAGGGCTGATTGATTTATTTTTAAATAGTAACATTATTCTTTCTTGAACCCTGTAAGCCATCTTTGTTTTAAATTTAGTTCTCTAAGGTCGCCAAATTCACTGGACCCATATGAAAAAGCATCAATCTCTCTTCTAGAACTCCTTTTGATGACCTTAAATCCACCAGGTGCTCCAGTAGTTCTGATACTGAGGAATGTAGAACTGCCCCAGGTGTAATCAGGAACTTGCTTGGGGCCCTGTATAGTAAACTGTACCTTTTGTATTTTTCCAGGCAAGAAGAAGTTAAGTGACTACCTTAAGACTCAGCCTAGTATCTGGCCTGTGGTATAATTTTAAACCTAATGTATAAATATTGAACATAATCAACTAAGAAATCATTAAACTACTTGCTAAAGTGACAAAAGATTAGGAATCCAAGGAAAATGATGTTAAGAAATGAATTTAATATTTAGAGTTTGATTTCCTTCAGTGTTCCTGGGCCTTCGCCTGTACAGGCCTTCCATGGCTCTTCTGCATGCCCCCGTCGTTCTTCCCTATCCACTGGCAGGCTATCTCAAAAGGAGGGGACTCTTCCCAGAGTCTTGTACTACACTGGTTGAATGAGAGACCAAAGTTCATGATTTTGATTTACTGAGTTCACATCCATAGTTCTCCCTGCCTAGAAGAGATAAACTAGCAGCACTTACTGTTCATAAGATTTTGGATGTGTCATTGAACCCCTCTGGGGACTACGTTGTTTTTTTCTGTGAAATGGGTGGCTGGGAGAATTTGATGGCATCATGTATGAAAGTCTTTAAATGTTATATATCAAGGGGTCAGTGTCAGGCCTGCCCCTAAATTGTGTGCAGTCTGAGGCAAGAGTATGAATAGAGACTCACATACCACATGTCTACATCTTTAAAAGTTATGAAAACTGTTAAGTAAAAAGTTCAATCTTGCTGCCTTCGTAAAGACCCAAAAAGCCGGGTTTAAATTTAGAAATTCTGGACTCCTTGGAGCTTTATGCTGGAGGGTGATCCCATCTCACACCTCTCCCCTTTTCTTTCCATCCTACCTCTGTCCTACCATAAACAACCTTATGTGGACATCTGACTTCACTGGTTCCAGTTCTCTCAACACCCTCTCCAAACAGGTGCTTCTTGGCTAACCTCATGGCCCAGAAGCGTGCCGGGAAGCAGAAGTGGGAACTGAGTCCTTCTGTTTATGATGCTCATGGGAAGCCACGGGGCCTTTTCTCTTTTCATCTCATCTCTTCTTTTCTCTACTCTACTCTTCTTTGACAGTGAGCTCAATTTTTAATGGCCAAAGTACAAGAGCCATTGGTCTGAGTTCTAAGAAGTCAACTTGCTGAGACCATTACACTTATAGCATTTTTTCTACCATAGAATATACCAAAAATGTTTAATGGTTGAAGAATGAATTTTGTATTTGTGATTTTGTCTTTTTATACTTGTGGAATTCCAAAACCAAGTTCACATTCTCTGGCCTTTCCTTCTTTTTCAAGTTTTTGTTTCTCTTTTAAACAAGCTGCCGTTGAGTAATACAATTGAGACCTGTTATAGTCTCAATGCAAAATACTATCCACTGATGTGTGCATAATAGTACTATTGTTATCAGTTATTACATTTAGTTAATAAAGCGCCCTGAGAATACATACAAAGTTTTTGGGATGCAATTTTAAATTTATCTGGAGACTTTTTTCTTTATTAAATATGTAATTGGCTTCTTCTCCTTAATGTGATGGTTTAAGATCCAAAAGATACAAGAAGACATTAATGTAGGAAAGTAATGATCTGACTCAATTGAACCTTTGACTATTACACAGAGAAATATCACCACATTTAGCAAGAGTTGGAAGACTGGTTTTAACTGCAGGTCACAACTTAAAAAATAAAAGATTATTTGGAATTGCTGCCTTCAGATAGTTTCCCTTAGTAATATCAGTCCCTTGCCTGCTTATGTGGTATTTGGATGCTTACTACAAAAATAAGACATAACTTGAAATAGCACAAGCCATAATTTGAGCTGATCTCCTTTAGACCCTATGGGATCAGAGACCCAGCTAACATCTGTTTTACACTTGTTAATAACGAAAAGGGTGAAAATTTAATAGATTTCTAGGATGCAAGAAAACAGAGTTCAGGGGGCTCTGAGTTTGAGGTCCAAGGGAACAAAAGGATACCCCAAATCATCTGCACTCCAAAGGCTGCAAGAAAAGGAAATGATTGTCCCATCTGTGCGAGAATTCTGGTCCGGGTCTGGTGAAATTCAGTGATTGATGTACACTGAGAGCAGAGATATTTGTCCTTTACCAAAGTCCAGGGCTGTTGGTTGCATCAGGGCCTGGAAAAGCTCCAGAGGCAGGATGGTCTCTGGCACCGATCCACCACCTCACTCCCTCCTCCCCCACAACCTAGGGCTTTTGGATTGAATGTCCAAAGAACCCTTGTCGTATTGGCCTGAAGTTTCCAGTTCTACAAATCTGATCTCTCCCCAAGGCTTACCTTGATGCTGATTCCAAGTCTAACGTACAGGGCTGACGATGATGTAAGAGACAAACGCATGAAAAGTGAACTTGGATCCTTTTGGGGCTGTGGCAGAGCTGAGGGCAAGGCTTTGCTTTAGAGGTCTGAGGGGCTGAGTGGATGGTGAGGGGAGAAGTCAAACTAAGTATATGCCAGATTCTCTAAGGTGTGTTCCTGCAAACTTGAATGCACGTGCTGCTGCAAGGAGCAGTATAGGTATCCTGTTCAAATCAGTGTCTAATGCAAAACGTGGTTTCCCCAAATGCAAACTATGGGATAATATCCTTAGGTACTCTTGTGAACCTTTGAGGGACGGTGGTAAAAAAGAAACCAGCTTGCAAACTCTTACTATACATGAAATATTGCAATACTGAATTTCAAAGAATTGTAACTTAACTCGTGTAAATGAGGGGAATAAAAGTCATGGTATTGCACTTAAAATACAACTAGTTTTTACACTACCCTTTTAAAATGCATGATTATTATGGAAATAATTAATAAAGAAGACTTTTTTATGCACTTTATCATGCTCATTGAATCTTTGCCTTGATGCTACTCTAGCCCAGTGATGCCCAGACTTTGACTTTCACAGACTGGTAGTATTAAATATGAGTAACAACAACAACAACAACAACAACAACAACAACAACAACAACAATAAGTATGACAGGTATAATAGTAAAAGGGGACTGACATAAAATATGGAATTTAAAACTCTTCATTTATTTTTTTAATTGCATGAGCCATAGCTGAGCATGTTCTCCTAATTACAAAATGTCAAACAATATTGATAAAGCAAAAGTCTCTGGTGATCTCCATCTAATCTCAGTGTCTTCCAAAGAGGAAACCACTGTTATCAGTTTCCTATACCTCCTTCCAGAATTTTCTCTCCACATTCACATACATACGTAAGTCCATATAGAAGAATATACTTTGCATGGTTGATTTATATAGATGGCATCAAACAGTACCTTTATTCTACATTTATTCAGGTTCTTTCTTTTCTTAACCTTGGGTGATTTTTCCCTATCACTACAGCTCTATTCACTCTTTTTAAACTGGTGTACCTAATTTCATAATGTGACTCTACTCCATTTGATTATCTGTGCTTTTTTTACCCATGTATGTGCAGGGTAAGAAGTACCTCCACATATGTACAGAGACAGGTATACAGTTGCCCTTTTTTCCAAGTAAGGGTTTTAATAAAAGGCAAATTTCCATTTGCTCTCCCTATTATTTTCTAAAATATAAAAGGGCAATCACATACTTTATGAGACAAAATTACAGGAAGAATAAAGAGGATCTTCTCTAAGAAAGAATAAATGGAAACTTCACCACGTTTTTTCACTGCAGGTCACTGAAAGTGTCATCAGAGATGAGCCCTGTGCCAGAATCTTATTTGGAGGACCACTGCTCAAGTCTCAACTCAAAAACAAATGGGCTCTTCTCCCACCAAGTAACTCTTCCAAAGAAAACAACAAAGATGATAGCTGTGAAGGCCAGGTCATGATGGCTGATGTCCCTTGTCCACTGAGCTTCTCACTGCCCTCACCCCCTAGCTCCCTTAGTAGGCACCAAAGGGGACTGAAGTAGCCATGGGCCAATCATTCCTATGCCCAGGAGCACCGGCTCACACCAATGAGCTTTTGGCCCTTTCTTACTCTCAACAACTGCTGTTCTCTAGTGTGGTGCTACTTCCTAAATTATGGTTGGTGTCCCCAGGAATATGGCAGATGAACTGATGAGGTGACAAACAGATAAACCTTCTTCATTGTATATGATACATATTCAACATAATATGTAACATACAATATTCAATATATAAGAATGTCTTTAATACACAGTAACTAAACATTAGCTTAATGTTCATTACCAGGAGCGTCTTGGTGGCTCAGTCGGTTAAGCGTCCGACTTCGGCTCAGGTCATGATCTCGTGGTTCATGGGTTTGAGCCCTGCATCGGTCTCTGTGCTGACAGCTCAGAGCCTGGAACCTGCTTTGGCTTCTGTGTCTCCCTCTCTCTCTGCCCTTTTCCTGCTCATACTCTATCTCTCTCTCTCAAAAATAAACAAACATTAAAAAAAATATTCATTACCAAAAAACCCCGAAGATACTTAATAGCTAATGCAAGAGACGTGAGTTGATTGAAAGAAAAATATTTGAAAGTGAATCTGCATGTACTCACAGAAAAATCACCAGGGTTAAAGTAAAGCAAGTACTCTCTATTTTACTCTAATTTACTCAGCTTTTTGGATTCCCAGTCTTCTCATCTTTCAAATGGGCTCAGTAATACCTCCTCACTACACTGTAACAAAGGTTATATAACATAAACCTGAGAAAGTGCCTGGCACACACAGGGTGTGAGTACAGTGTAGGTTTGTCTCCGCTTTTCCGATTTCTTCTCTTCATCCCCCAGGATTCCCTTTTCCAGATCCTAACCCAGAGTCCCATTCTGACAAAGTTTGGAAATTTTGTTAATCAGAGGCAAACTAAAGGTGTTACTGTCAATAAATTGTATCTGTACTCAAATGTGCAAGTTCTGAAAACTAACAAATCCTCCACACACAAATAAATGAATCTCTCAGTGATGCAATTTCGGGCCCAGACATGAAATTCTTGAGGAAGGAGTGATTCCTAGAGATAGAAAAAGAACACCATGCAGATTGTTTGTTAGGCCTGAATGCAGTGCAGAATTCCTGTCTGCCATACTCCAATGTAGAGCTGTCACTTCCTCTGGGCCAAGGCATTTACTTTCTGGTATACAAGGCCAAGATAAAAATCTAGTAAGATCTGAAAAGAAATGCTGTTTGTTGGGAAAAAATAAAACTGGCTATAGCTACTCATCTAGGAATAATCTAGGGGAACTGAAAGTTCCTGGTTCAGTTTTGAGACTGGGTTTTATTTTCCAGTGGACTAGAATGTAAAAAAAGCCCAGTTTGCAGGAATCTCCCATAGGCCTCCCCGAGATCCTTTGTGAAAATGTAAGTTATACTTATTTTCACCCAGAGTGAGAGTGTCGTGTATTGTCTGGAAACAATTAGAGGTATTTTTCCATCTTGATCTGACAACCTCAGACATACAGGCAATTGTGGGGCGGGGGGCATTCGAAGTCTAAGTTCTACTGTTAACTATTTAAACAGTTAAAGTATGAAAAAGAATTAAATCGAATATGCTTGGAGCTCCAAAGGGTGGATACTGATGGAACAGGGAGACTCAGGGAAGTTTAAAAGTCACCGAGGAGAAAAATCTTAGAGCTTGGAAAATATTTTGTGCCTGCTAATGACTTTCCAAGACCCTTCAGGAAAATAGTGTGACAATGAAAGACCCTTCAGGGGAATGCCAAACTGCCATTGGAGATGGCCTGGAGACCTGGGTGACTGCCGTGAGCCCGGCATCACCCTGGTTTAAGGTATGGCACTAGCACTGTGGCCCCTGACGGGCTGGACATGGGGATTCCAGGGAGATGGGCTGCAGAATGAAAGGTCCTTTTGTCAAGATGTACCAGTCTCCTGGAAACTGTTTTGGATTATTGAAAAGAGAAATTCTGCTGGCTTATCTATTAGTTTGTTTTGAAAGAAGGCTGGCATGGAAAGAGAGGTCAGAGAAGGGTCAGGGCAGCCTGAGAAGGCACTTGGGGTAAGTGAGCCAGTGAGAACCAGAGATATGCAAAACCTGAGACAAATTCATGTGGCAAGTTTCGTGAAAAACCTTTTAAACTTTGTTTTAAAACTGAAGTTAGAGGCAAATGTAACACTTCTCTCCTGTTTGTCAGCGAAGTCCAAATTGCCAAGTGCCATAAAGGACAATTGTGTCAACAGCACCAGCCTTTGCATTTGCCAAATGGTGGTCTGCAAAAAGGCCTCACATTTGTGCAGGGACCTAACACTTGGCAGTGTGTTTTCACAGCTATGGTTTAGTGGATCCTTATGGTAAACTTGCAGGGAAAGCAGGAAGGGAATGCCATTTCGAAGATGGGAAAACAGGGCCTTGGAGAAGAGGAAGATCTCATACAGTATCACAGAGCTGGTACGTGGTGGGGTGAGGATTCACACCTGGTCCACCCACCACACTCAGTCCCTGACACCATGTGTGGCTGCTGGGCTGCCCTCCAAAAAAGAGTGTGGGCTACTCAGTGAGCTAATGGGGTGGGAAGGTGACACTGTGACTAACATCCTGCCATCAGGACACAGCTGTCCATTTCTTTTCCTGCCTTCCTTCCCCTGCAGCCTCCAAATGGAAATGAGCAAGAGGGACATGCCTTCAGCCCAGAAGCAGAGGCAGAATCAAAAAGCTATGGTGTGAGATACTTGGGGTCCTAAGGCTCACACTGGGTGAGGCAGTTTCAATAGAGCTTCGGAATAAACTTTCTAAAATATAAAATTAAACAGAAAATCTCTGCCTGGATCAGTAGATTGGGTCAAGAGTGAGAAGGCATCCCACTTTTCTCCACAGAGCGTCACTTCGGACTATAAGAGTTCTTAAGCATATAGCCTCTTCTTTAAAAAATACCATTTTTTCCCCAAGGATAGAATGTTTTTCCTTTCTCAATAAGAAGCAAAGTAGCATTAACGACTAGAAATATTAGTAACATTGATTCTGTGCTGAAGAAAGCTGGTCAGTCTTTTCTGAGAAGTTGAACTTATGTTTAGTCACAGAGTCTCAATTTTGATCAGAGATGAAGCCTAGATTCAATAATATTTGTGCACAGGATTCTTGGGTCAGGTTGACAATACCAACAGTGCCTGTGCAGAACCCCATGGACAGGCAGGCAATCGGAAGCACAGAAGGCTTCCAGCAAGAGAAAAGCAGGATGCCCAAGACCAGGTACCAAAGCTCATGTGACTAGCCGGACCTTCAGGTCCCTGATCCTGCATTTCTTTATCCTCATTTTCCATAAAACTTAAATTAATGTCCAAGTTGAATTAATGTCTAAGACATTTCCTCATTTTGACACATTTGGAGGAGATAAGAAACTGGCCCACAGGGAAAAAAGTAAGAGCTGAAAGTCTGACAACAAAAGTGGCATAGAACGCACAAGACACAGATGTAAGAACCACAGATATTCATCATTTCTGGGGCCATCTGTCTAGGGGTAAAGAATACCTTGAAAGGCTTTAAAGTCAACACTATCCTACTGCCTGTACAATACTTGAATTTTCAAAGCTGGGGTCAAATTAGATTCGGTGCACACCACTTGAGAAAACAGGAAATGTATTGTGTTATTAAAAACTTATTTTTATACAAATGATAATAAATCTGTCAGGCTCTATTGTTTTTTTTAATTGAGGTGAAAAACACATAACATATAATTTACCAGCTTAACCATTTCTAAGTGTAAAGTTTAATAGTGTTCAATATATTCACATTGGCTGAAACAGATCTCCAGAACTTTTTCATCTTGCAAAACTGAAACTCTATATCCATTAAACCACTCCCCTCCCTTGCTCTCCCCAACCCCTGGCAGCCCCCATTCTACTTTCTGCCTCTATGAATTTGAGTACTCTAGATACTTCATAGAATGGAATCCTACAGTATCTTTTTATGACTAGCAATTGCACTTAGCAGAATGTCCTCAAAATTCATCCATGTTGTAGTACATGACAGTATTTCCTTCCTTTCTAAGGTTGAATAATATTCTGTGGTACCTGTAGACCACATTGGGTTTATTCATTCATCTGTTGATGGACACTTGGCTTGCTTCCACCTCTTGGCTATTGGGAACAGAGCTGCTATGAACTTGGGTATGAAAATATCTCTTTGACACCCTGCTTTTGAGACCCCACTTTTAATTGTTTTTTTAAAGAGGTAATTCCTCTGTTATTCAGAAAACAAGTCCTCAAAAGTAACTTGAAAATGAGTCCTTTTAAAACTATTTACAGAGAGCTGAGGTTTCTTCACAATAAAAACTTTTGCGCAATACCCCAATAGTTGGGTTAGTGATATAACAGGACTGGCGAATATTCATTTCTGTCCCTGAACTACGATCTTATTCTCAGCCATGGCCGACCCATTTTCTCTCCATCCAAAAGCTTCCGGTGTGAGTGCTTCATTCTTTCCTTTCCATGTGCCTCTACTTCCACCCTGTGACCTTTTTTTCCCTAAACAGATAAAAGTCTTGACCTATCCAGGGCCCACCTCCATCTTTACCTGGAGGGACCACCACCTGCCTCACCTCATTGGTTATCATTATTATGTCATCCAGATCAATCACTGGGCACTCGCACTGTTGTAACTGTCGCTTTGATCATTCGTTACACTTTGTTAGTCCTCATCAGATCCAGGCCCCACTAATCGGAAACAGCGGCCTTCCAAAAGCAAGGCAACCTGGTGACCAGGGGCAATTACCACATTGTTTGGTTTTTAAATTAGTCCCTTCTTGGTGCTCTGATCACCATCAGGAGGCTGGTGATTCAGAAACCCAGGGGGTGCCTGCTGCTCATGCCTCCCGCAGCCAGCCTGGATTCACATACACCCTGACAGGAGTCCCCAGCTGAGAATAACCCCGTGAGCCTGAAAAACACAGTCTGCGATTTGACGCTTAGCCTCCTCATAAAAGTCCTTGCTGGGAATTTCCATCCATGGGCATATACACATAAGACAATTCCCACTGTAGCATACTTTCTCTGTGAGAAACTTTGGGATCTTATCATGAGGACCATGCCATACCATGGCAGAGTCCCATGGCTCAAGAGACACCTGTTTTCTTCTGCTCTACACCTGGGAGGGTGCTGGGATTGGGAGTGAATGGAAGTGGACATCTCCCAGATTTCCACATGAGTAGGAGCTGCAGCTTCTCACTCAAATGCCAGGAAGCCAGCCTTGGAGGAAGGTTTGAGGAGATCATTTGGCAAGAGAGTAAAGGTAAATTATGCCATCTTCCAGAACATCATTTTCCTCAGACTTCAGGAATTTATATAGTACTTCCATGATTTTTTCAAGATTGCCATGCACAACCTTATCTTTTATTTTAAAGGAATTATTTACAAGAAAACTATATCATACTTTGAGTGGAAAGCAAGTATTTCTTGTCTTTCTTTCAGCAATGTCTAAAAATGTCACTTATTCCCACCCCAACCAGCACCCTGCCCCTAGAGGCTAGCTTACAGGTAAATTCCCCTCATCCCATTGTAGTTTCTGTCATGACTTGGAATGGCACAGCTTGGTGGCCCCTGAACAGCATGAACTGGATTTAGCAGACTACTATTGCTAATGAGCCATGGTAGCTTATTCCTATTAAGGATTTTTATGACATAGGCATAGTAGGGCCTCATCTTGGAGGAATGACTTTGATGGTTCAATGGCAGGCTGTGTAGAATAGGATGGAAGCTTTTTGAGCAGAGCACTTTCTTAGCTGCCTTTGGAGCTAAGATATTGGGTGGATTCTCATCTTCTTGTGTTTGATGGGTGCCCACTAGAGAGATGTCCATTCTTTTCATCCACTCTCTATATACTCCACCTACTTTCTTCTGGGATATGCATCAACTCTAATGTTGTTGTTTTTTTTTTTTTTGGCCAGAAGAGTGGCATTCTTCTGAAACAAAGCTTTTTCTCCCAAAATGTCTACTTGGGGACCTTCAAACTCTGTCCAAGCACATCCCAAGTTTTCTGTCTTAGATTTCACATGGTGCAAATGTAGCCAGGGTAAGAGAGTCTTAAGCTACTTTTGATGACCTCCTGGATGGAGGGATTTAAATTCCTAAGAGCAAATTTCATAGGAAGTACATAAGAATAAAGGCATATAGCTCCTGCTTTTCCTCTTCCATCTCAGAAGCTGCAGTTAGCAGGAGAGATATAGCTCAAGCATGCCTTTTGATTTAAGGTAAAAAGGAGATATTTTGTTTTTCAGTAAGGCAGAATATATCTTAATGTAGTAATTGAATTTAGTTCTATTTAGTCTAGTTTGATGGGGTAGATCTAGAGTTGGGAGGGAAGAATTGACATTGTTTAATACTTAACAGATGGACAGAAAACAAAAAGTTTAGGAGATAAGAATGTCAGAAGGTTACCAGCTGCTGTGGGTATATGGTAAAATGAATTTATTTGAAAGGCTAGCTTATGTCTCTTAATACATGACTCTCTTTCCATTATATTTTAGATTTACATATTATTCAAAGTGAGAGCTTTCTTTTTGGGTAAATCTTGAATAGACTTCTGTGTTCCAAAAAGTTATCTCTGTGTTTCATGTGAACTGTACCTTATTCTGCAAGATGATGCTTCTGGTCTTGAGTGGTGGAGAATTTGGAGTAGTGATTTGTTAGCATGTTAACTCTATGAAGCAACAATCATTGCTTTCTATTCTCAAATTTGTATGTCTGGAGATCACTAAACAATTATAGGAAGGTAAGTAAACTTCTGGGCATGTGCCCTAATTTTCATGTCATGATACATGAAATTCTACTTCTAAGAGAGCTCATTAGGAAAGGGCCACCTCTATACTCTGGTAAGGATAAATTTGCCATTGAAAATGGAGGGAATTATCCCACTGAAAGCTTGCTAACAGAAGCCTCTTGGCACCAACTCCTCCTGTACTGTGTCTTGTATCTAATATGGAATCAGTCAAAATGGCTGCAGGCATTGAGGGATGATGTGAGCCTGACAGGAGGAGCTTAGCATTTGGAACCTTCACAGAGTCTGAGGCAGTGACTTCCTCAGGGATGTTGGTCAATGCTTAACCCATGGATTCAGTCTCCCCAGTTTCCTGGTGGAGATTCAGTTGCTTAACTATTTAGCAGGGGTTCTTTAAAAAGCAGTGAATTACTCATTGCCTGGAAAGTGGTTTGAAGACACACTAAGTACCACTGTGGTTAAATTGAGGAAGGCTACTTTTATGCACACCTTCTGTAAAAACCATTAGATAATTCTTTGGGTCAAAAGGACAATGCATTAGGATAAATAAGTATGAAATAAGAGAAGTCATCGAATAGAAAGTGGAACACTTGACAGGAACTCCACGTGTGGTAGGATGGATTGGTTCTAGGGTTACATGGGATTGCCAAAGGAAAATAGATTTGTGAGGCGGGCAGTAGGAGGGAGAAGAATGGGCAGGCTATTGATGAAAACCTGGCTAAACAATTGAAGCTCCAGGAACTTAAATATAAAACCAAACATGATATTTCCTTAAAGCATCAGCTTTTTATACCTTGGAAGCAAGTCATATCCAATCAACACTTATTTGTTGGGTGTCTGCTATGCATTTATTACTGTGTTAGGATTTGTGAGAAAAACTAAAAGGTGAGAAATAAGGAGTCTCAGACTTCAAGGAATTTATAAACTCATCGAGGAGCCAAGGGTTACATATAGTAAGAAACTCTTAAGAGAGCATACAATCAAGCAGTGTAACCAAGGACAAATACTAAGTTTTATGGAGAAGGATGCATCAGTGAAGGCTACAGTTTTTATTAACAGAAACTTTCAGGTAATTGCCAAAGACTTTATAGAAAGGTGATATTTGACCTAGGTCTTGAAGGGTTTTATTGCTCACCAATTTTAGATGGAAAATTTTTCCACTTTAAGCTATTTCTGATTCAGATGAAGATTGTTATTTCTCACTCTTTGCAAATTCTTCTACTCCTTCCCTCTTAAATGTTGGTATTCTTCAAGTTTTGTACTTGACCATATTCCTTTTCTACTCACAAAACCAAACACTGTCAATATGATGGGTTGAAAACTCAAATGAGAACAGAAAATGGAAAGATAACAAAATAGAGGAGTTCCAGAGATGGGATATAATAAGAAGTTATGGGGCTTGTGGTAAATGAAGAGTTTTTGTCTGCCTAAAGGCATTCAAATTTAAGTTTAAGTTTATATATACACATGTATAAAGTTATGTTCAACAAATCACCTCTACCAGCTGGGATTTGGGGTGCCAGTGGGTGATTTATGATCTAACTACTGACTTTTCCAAAACATTGTTTTCTAAATGTAAATTCTTCTCCCAAGTTTCAGATTTTTTTTTTTGAGTATCTAATAGCCATCTGTACAGAAGTCCCCCAGATATCTTAAACCAGGTGTTGGTAAACTATAGCCTGTGGGCCAAATCCAACCCACACTCCTACCCCATTCTACTGGAACACAGCCACATACCTTTGCATATTGTCTATGGCTGCCTTTACCCTTCAGAGGCAGAGTTGAGCAGTTGTGACAGAGACTACATGACCAACAAAGCCCAAAGTATTTACAATCTGGTAGTTTATATAAAACGTTTGCCAAACTCTGTCTTAAAACATGTTCCCAAATGAACTCATCCTCTTCTCCCCCAAACCAACCTTCCATTTACTTTGGAGACCTTCTGGTTCCTTTTTCTACCTCACTTCCCTCATCTTAAGATCTGTCCAGAGACCTGACATTGCTACTATCTCTCCCCATTTCTCACCCATCTTAGGATCTGGTATCCCTATGTGAACACCAGATTTACATTTTTATGAAAACAGATCTGATCATGTCACTTGCCTACCTAGAATCCTTCAGTGATGCTGCTTCCTCCCAGATAAGCACTTCATTCCAATGATATAATCCCTTTTCTCCTTTATACCCCTACCAATATGTCTAGCCTTATCTCCTGTTCTCCCACTTGCTCTCTAAAGTCTATCTTACTAACGTAGTTATCATTGCCTTGAATGAATCATTCTTTCCTTCATGCCTCTGAGAAATGCACATACTGTTCTCTTATCTCTTGATTTTATATCTGAGGAACTTAAGTGTCAAAATTCAACTTCAGCATCATTTCCATTGTAACACTGTCCCACCCCTGATCTCTCTCCTCTCTCTGCCCTGTGCCCTGGACCCCAGAGTTAGGGCCCCCTTCTTCTGCTTCTGTAGCGTAAACTGTGTAACTCTGTTAGAGTGTGTATCAAAATACATTCACTTCTCTCTCTCTGCTTTAGGTGTGAACTCCCTGAGAGATCCTGTCTTTTATATATATATTTTATATATTTATATTTATATAAATTTTATATTTATGTTTACATTTATATAAAAATTTATAAATTTAAAAATTTAAATTTATAAATTTAAAAAATTTAAAAATTTATAAATTTAAACTTATAAATTTAAAAATTTTAAAATTTACAAATTTAAATTTATAAATTTAAAAATTTATAAATAAATTTATATTTATATTTATATAAATATTTTTATATTTATATTTATACTTTATATATATATATTTATATTTATATCCCTAGTAGCTATCATAATGTTTGCCAAAGATTAGGCTCAATAAATGCTCAGTGAATTTTTGAAGCCGATCATAAGTCAATACATCTTTAACAAACAAATATTAATCCCTAACTGATACATAGAACATTTGCTGAAGGACCACCAATCCTGGGCATAAGTTGTAAACACTAATCTATGACTGATTAAATGATACATTAATTCAGTAGCAGAGAGACCTTTTGGAAGTGAAAATTAGACCACATTAGTCCCACTCTTAAAACTTTCCATAGTTTCCTTTTCACTTAGAATTAAAACTTAAAAGCTTTGAGGTAACCAACATCAAGCTTGATTCATCAGTCCAGCCTCTTACCACCCCTCTCCTAACTCACCACGTTCTAGAACACTGCCTTTCTCCATTTCTCAAAAGCACCACTCTTTTCTGCCTTGGGGTCTTTGTACCTGCTTTCCACCTTCCAGGAAGACTCCTACTCTTCCTCTGGTCAAATCCTATTCATCCTGGCAGTCACAGTCCAAAGGTCATGTCCTCTGACAGGCTTCTCTGACCTAGAATTCTCTGCTCACAGTGCCTGGTCTTGTCCATTAAAGTGCTCACTACTGTTTACAATTAGTATGTTTGTTGGTTGGTTGGTGTGTTTAAAATCTGTCACTTTTCCATGTTATAGGAAGCTCATAGGGCAGAAGTTTTGTTCACTACTGGCATTGCCGGGCACACACCAGGTGCTTCATAAGGATTTTCTCAATAGACAAATAAATGAAAAAGGGAACATTCTGGATATTTTGGAATAGCGAGAAAGGTGGTTGGATCTGTCTGCAATCTGCAGGACAGACCAGAGTCAGAGAGGAGTAGCAGAAGAAGGGAGAAGCATTAGGAAGCCCGTGCCTCTAGGTGAATCAAAAGTATTTCAGAACAGCTATGATGAAGTGGGGATGGGAAGAAAGAGGAAAAATTATCACTCTTTTCAGATTCTTTTCCTTCTTATCAGGAAAACTCAAGAGAAAAACCTCTACAGATGAATAAAAAAGTTAAACAAGTTGCTCATTTCTAAAAATCTGTGTACTAAAACCACAGCTTTCCTACATAATAACACCTAGTTTAAAAAAGATACCATGAAAAAGTATTCCATTTAAAATGGAAAACAACAGGGGCGCCTGGGTGGCGCAGTCGGTTAAGCGTCCGACTTCAGCCAGGTCACGATCTCGCGGTCCGTGAGTTCGAGCCCCGCGTCAGGCTCTGGGCTGATGGCTCAGAGCCTGGAGCCTGTTTCCGACTCTGTGTCTCCCTCTCTCTCTGCCCCTCCCCCGTTCATGCTCTGTCTCTCTCTGCCCCCCCCCCCCCAAAAATAAATAAATAAATAAAATAAAATAAAAATAAAATGGAAAACAACAAATTTAAAATTGTGAACAAACAATAAATATATGACAGGTCTTAAATCATAGCAACGCTATAAAGAAGACTTCAATCAATCTTCAAATTATCATACTATTTAATGAGAAGCCTCAATCTTACTAAAAGCAAATTATACCTATATTAATCTATAAATGTAAGATGATTTTTTTCAATGGATTTTCACAAAATTTGATAAAAATGATTTTGAGTTTCATTTGAGTAAATGAATGTTTAGGAATAACAAAAACACTATTAAAAAAGGGAAGCAAAGAGGAGGACACTGTCTTTCTATATACTAACAATTGTAGGCGATAATCGTTAACATAATGTGGCAATCAAAGCAAAAATAGCCAAAAGGAGCACTGAATCAAATGGGAAATCCAGGAATGAATCTAAGTATTTATAAAAGTTTTTAATATGATAAACAAGAAATTTTAAATTGCTGACGCAGGATCAATTATTCAATAAGTAACTTCAATACACTGTATAAATAGTGAGAAAGTTGAAATTATATCTCTACACTAAAAATCATTTAAAAAAAGTTTTTATATATATTAAAATATAGCACATATACTATATATTATGGTGTTACATAATATATTTAAATGAAACCAGTTAGATATTATGAAAAATATTCATATGGTGTTTGGATAGGAAAGTACTTTCCAAAACAGCATGAAAGACAAAATATTAAAGAAAAAGACTATACAACTACATAAATATTTAAAATTTCATTGTTAGAAAACAACAATAAGGTTAAAAGTAAAATGTTAATTTAGAAAAGTTATTTTCAACATTTATAATAAGGTTTAACATCCCTAAAAGACAAATAATTCCTAAAATTCACATTTTGAAGTGGCTAACTTTCTCAAAAATTGATAATAAGAATAAGCAATTAACATATACACACATACATGAAAAGAAATCCAGATGTTTCACCGCATAAGTTTAATTTTACTAGTAATCAAAAAATGCAAATGACACCAGTGGCAAGGTATAATTTTCACCCACCTACCTGACAAAACCAACATTTAGTGACAAATTAACATCCATTAATAACCATACTGCTGGGGATGATGTAAATTGCCAAAACTTCCCTAGAGGGTAGTACATGTCAAAAGCCTCAAAAAGATATAAAAAAGTATAAGCCTTTTAAATCACAAATCCTCCTCCAGAAAACGTACCTCCCCAAAGTAAAACTATATAAATGAAATCATTTATAACCTTCACTTATGCATTAGACTGAACACCCACCAGGTTCTGAGTATTGTAAGTAAGGGTTGAGATACAGGAATAAACAGGAAAGGTGTTACAACCCCTGCCCTCAGAGAGCTTGTGTTCTCAAAGGAAACACAAGCAGTAAATAAGGACTCAAATAAATATATATAATAATTACAGATTGTTATGTTATGAAGAAAATAAGCTTGGAAGCTGTGATAGTCAGAGAAGGCTTTTCATAAGAGATGTCACTCAAGCCAAGAGCTGAAGGCTACAAAGGAAATATTTACACAAAGAGTCAGGCAGAGAAAACAGCAATATAAAAGCTTCTAGCAGGGAAGAGCCTTGCATATTTAAGAACTGACAGAAGTCCACGGAGCTGGAGAAGAGTAACCCTAGGATGGGTGGGAGCAAAGCGGGGGTGGGAATAGGAGTGGTGTGACAAAGGCAGTGAGGGGCAAGGTGGGCACTGGCTGCTCAAACAGGACTCTGTGGGGCATGGTAAGCACTTTGGATTGTGTTCTATCTACAATGGGAAGGTTTTTATGGTTTTCATGGAGGGAAGGGATGGGGTCTAATCTGTGCTTTAAAAAATTTCCTTGGTTGCTATGTGGAGAATGGACGTAAGCGGAGCAAGTGAGAAAGCAGGAAGACCGTTTGGGAGGTGATGACAAAGAGACAGAGGTGATGTTGCAGACATGAGGATGTGACAGAGATGGTTTACAAAGCTACAACACTTGGAAAACACCACATTCTGTGAGAGAGGTGGTACTAAATAAAATTAAGAGCTCCCTATTAAAGCTGAGTCAGAAACATGAACATAGCAGGCACCTTTTGAATCTTAGGTGAATAAACTGATAAAAAAACAAACTGAAAATCAAGAGAAAATAATTGCGGGTACCAAGTCTTGGAGAAGATATAAGGGGTATAATCAAAAGCAGAGGTGGGACAGTACTCCTTGGCGAAGGAAGTTGCTTCTTTCCACAGGGTGATCCCAGGTTCCGTTTGCCCAGGACAGTTCTAGTGCATACACAGTTCTAGTGTATCATATCCTTGGGTAAGTGTCACTGCGTCCCTTTTCACTCTCAGAAGTGTTCTGGGTTTGAATGAGAAATTATATGGTCACTCCACAGTGTGTCACCAGTAACAGGAATAAAGGGAAAAGGGAAGTGCTATTAAACCGTAGAGAGATAGATGTTCAGTGAGGACAGTTAGAGAGCTCAGAGAAGTGACCTCAGCCACCACAATGAAGAAGGAGGTCAGGGCACCAGGACGTCTGAGGTAGGGTGGGCTGGGGTCTTGAGCAGAGTAGAAAAGACTGGTACCACCCATGAGGTGGAACTCATATGGAGCCTAGAGATGAGCACAAAGATGCACAGAGGT
The DNA here is from genome assembly GCF_016509475.1 of Prionailurus bengalensis. Lineage (NCBI taxonomy): Eukaryota > Metazoa > Chordata > Mammalia > Carnivora > Felidae > Prionailurus > Prionailurus bengalensis. The sequence continues at coordinate 83,842,183 of NC_057354.1, read as the reverse complement.
TTCCAAGGCTGGACAGGTGTCATCTATGCCACCTACACCCCCGGTCCTGATCTCTGAGTATTAATGTTTGCAATTTAGACTCAACAAAGAAGGATTTTGTTATCTTTGGTATGTATGTGGTAAACTTACTTTATTTTATTCTTTGAAAGTGAGAAAACCATGTATCTGAAATTCCTTTAGTCAGAATACTCAGAAAATCAGACAGAACCTATTAGTCCTTTTAAATAAAACCAATTCCTTGTATCAATGATCATGAATTTCACTTTTTATCTTTTTGTTTCTTCAACAAACACTTGTTATCAACTATGATATAATTAGGATAGTATCCCTGTGAGACAACATGAAATTTGTCCCACCAAGTACTATCAGTCTGTCTATATTCCTTCCCACCTTCCTCCTATGATATAGTAGGAATGATAAAGGCTATAAATATAGACACACTTTCCAAAAGCCATTTTCTTACACATGCTGATGTGCAAATTCTCTCTTCTCCCTCTCCCAGTCTCAGCCTCTCTCCAGCAAGTATACATTAGATTTTTCTTTCAATATTTCTGTGCTTTTTTACATCCCCATAGGCTAATGAATTAAATGTTTTTTTAAAAGCCATGAAACCAAGATTTGAATACAAGTGTTTACAGAAGCTTTATTCATGATTTTCCCAAACTGGAGACAACCCAAATGTCCATCAATGAATCAATGAACGATGGCATGTCCATACAATGGAATCGTACCTGTCAGTATAAAGGAACTGATATGTGGAACGACAAAGATGAGTCTCAAAAGCATAATGCCGAGTGAAAGAAGTCAGATTCAAAGGGTTGTATACTTTATGATTCCATCTATATGTATTGGAGAAAAAGCAAAATTATGGAACTGCAAAATAGATTACTTGGGGCTGGGGTTGAAGAGAGGGCATTGACTACAAAGAGGCATGAGGAAATTTTGAGGGTGATTTAAATACTCTACATTTTTATTGTTACATGACTGTGTATGTTTTTCAAAATGTGATGAGGTGTATATGCAGAAAGGATAAATTTTATTGTATGTAAATCTTACATCAATAAATCTGACAGCCGAAAACTTCTGGCAGATTAGTTTTGGTTTTTTTTTTTGGAGTGCATATACACACACAGAAAACAAGAGAAGAAAGAGACTGATATGATGGAAAAGGAAGTGAGATTTTTGTTAAGATTCTTTGTAAAGCAATGTAATTACTAGTTGACTATAACAGAAGTATGGTAATTAACTAAAATTGTCAGCTACATGTCAAGGACCTGTTAGAAGAATAGAAAGATCTACCATAAAATTTGGGAAGGTCCCACAACAGGAATAAATAAAGTGCATGTAAAATAAAAGTTATGTCATTAAAGAATAAAACAAAAAATCGATGCCTCTCTTCACTTATGACAGGGCTCTGTTACAAACTCCCTCCAGGCCAGAAGACTCATGCTCATCTGCACAGCTGTCTTAGAATTAAACAGGTATATTCAGGCCAACTGTGTCTACCACCACCACACATACCATAACCTAAAAGCCAAGGACATAGTGGTGGCTAACTCTGTTCCCAGCAGCATCGTCTTCAGAGACAGTCATACAAAGGCGTTATCCAGTTCAGGTGATGGTCAGCAAAAAACAGGGGTGACTTATGTTTTTGCCATTTTGAGGGTGTAAGTAAAATTAATATACAGGATTATATGTGAAATCCACATATGGCATTAGATTCATTCCTCAATCAGAAAGTGGGGCCACACTTGGAAACACCTGGGCCAGTCAGAATGCATGACTCCAAAGACAGCATAGAAAATATTAGCATTGAGGTAAATAATGGCAATTTAGCCCACAGGAGGAGGTTGTCTAACTTGTGAGATGATTTTGCTTCTGGAAGGCCAAGCCTTTACTATGTAAAATCCATCCTCACTCAGTCCCATTTTCCAACCCCACCCCCAACCTTTCTGTTGAACACTCACATTAGTTGTTCTGGCTTCTTGCCTGAGAAGTTGAAAATGAAGGGATAAAAAGTGAGCTTAATGTTCTTTGCTAGGCATAAGTCCCCTTTCTTCTTCAACACGGGCCCAGAAGTTCCACTGGGGATTAAAGAGTAAGAATCCAGTATTTTTAATAGAATGATTTGAGCACAGCATCATAAGGATTTAGTGAGAGCCATAAGAATAGGGGCCCCTTTTGGTCTCCGGGGTCATTCCCCAGACTTTGGCCCTGCTGTTTTCACATATGGGAAAATGCAGGTAGAATTTTCTTTCCAATCTTAACATCCTCTGGTTAAATCATATGCTTGCCTTTCTCAGCCACTTCTGTCCAAGTATGTTTTCCTAATGAGGCATTATATTCCTATGAAATCAAGCAGTTTTTCCTCAAAAAAGAGTATTTTGGTTTTTTTTAAACCCAAACTCTATTAGTTTGTGGATAATAAACTATGTTACTTTAAAAACAGTGTATGATGACACTCCCAAATGCTGGAAGCCACCAATTTTAATTTATTTGTGTTTCAAAAACACATTTTTAGAACACAGTTCCCCATTGAATTCACAAGATATGATAGGTTTCCAGTCTAGCCCATACAATTGTGTCTAATTAAGTGGGGGGAAAGTCTATAATAATACTATTGTGATGGTTAAAGAAAAACAAAACTGAAAGCTTTGAAATTATTGAGATATAAAATAATATGCAAGAGGAGAAACAAAGCCCAGAAAGATAAGAGGGAAAAAATCAGAAATTAAACACATCAAAACAAATAAAAATCCAAAGGATTTTTTATCTTAAATATGGGTAGTTAAGAAAAAGTGAGTAAAGTAGAGGAAGAGGTTTTAGAGAGACTTATATGAAGATTGGGGGGTGGGTCCAAGTACTTTTAGGGGTTGAGAAATTAATGGCATTACCTTTATTACAAATCAAAACCACAATGAGATACCACCTCACACCTGTCAGAATGGCTAAAATTAACAACTCAGGCAACAACAGATGTTGGCGAGGATGGGGAGAAAGGGGAACCCTCTTACACTGCTGGTGGGAATGCAAGCTGGTGCAGACACTCTGGAAAACAGTATGGAGGTTCCTCAAAAAATTAAAAACAGAGCCATCCTATGATGCAGCAATTACACTACCAGGGACTTATCCAAAGGATGCAAAAATGCTGATTCAAAGGGGCACATGTACCTGAATGTTTATAGCAGTGTTCTCAACAACAGCCAAATTATGGAAAGATCCCAAATGTCTATTGACTGATGAATGGATAAAGAAGATGTGGTATATATCTATAATGGAATACTATTCAGCAATGAAAAAGAATAAAATCTTGCCATTTGCAACAATTTGGATGGAACTGGAGGGTATTATGCTAAGCAAGATAAGTCAGTTTAGAGAAAAACAGATATATGATTTCACTCGTTTGTGGAATTTTAAGGAAAAATAAGATAAAAACAGAGAGGAAGGCAAACCATAAGAGACTCTCAAATACAGAGAACAAACTGTGGGTTGCTGGAAGGGGAAGTGGGTGAGGGGGTGGGTTAAATGTGCAATGGGCACTTTTCGGGATGAGCACTGGGTGTCATATGTAAGAAATGGATCACTGGGTTATACTCCTGAAGCCAAGACTACACTGTATGTTAACTAATGAATATAATAAATAAATAAATAATACTAACAAAATGAACAGACTTCCTTTTTGTTGGTGCTGCAGATAGCTAATATCAGACTTCATTCAGTGGCCCACCAATGGGGAAATGGATAGGAAGAGAAAAACTGAAGAGCAGTGGTTCTCCAGAGCAAGAGAAGGTAGCAGACTTCTTCCAATCTTTTCTCATTACATGAAAACAAAGTCTCTTCTCTTCTCGTCCTCTCTACAAATTTTCCCCAGGTGGCCTCTTTCTTGCCCATGGATTTACTTACTGATTCTAAACTGATGACTTGCAAGTTTGTTCCTCAAGCTCACACCATCTTTCTGAACTTCAGAACTACCTCATGCTTCCCATCAAGTTGTCCCACAGATGAATCAAGTGCCATTTGCCTAGCAAGTACATTCATTCCCCCAGGAGTTCCTTCCCAACCCCCCTACCCTCAGAAGACAAGAGGGAAAAAGCCCTTCTCTTCTTCCTGTGTTAATTGGTAGCAACCCTCCCCACCCCCAGTCACCTGGGCCAAAGTACCAGGGTCACTATGACTTTTCTCTCTGGCCCTCCTATCCTCTTAAATTACCCCATCTGGTATCTCCCAACTCCACTCCCTCAGTCCCACCCCAGCCCTATGACACTAAATCAGTTATTGAAATACCTGATCTCCCTGCCCACCGTCTTGCCCCTGGCAGCCCATTCTCAAGACTGCCAACAAAGTGATCACTTCTCTGTTCAACATCCTTCAGGGGCTCCCCATCACTCACAAAAGAGCTGCACAAGGGGAGACTGTTTGCCTCAAGTCAGTTCAGGGGTGAGGGGAGGCGGTGCAACAATATGCTGGTTAAAATGCAGATTCCTGGGCCTTGCTCTGGGATAATGGAATCTGAATCTTTAGGGAAAGGGGAGTTGGTAAGACCTAGGAATTTACATTTTTAAGCAAGTTGGGGTGATTTTTAAATGCATGTATATTTGAAAATACATATTTAAGAGAGGACATCTTCTCCCTTGCACATGACAGAAAGTCTTCCACACTCTTCAGCCTGTCCACTCTCAAGCCTCATCCCCCTCCATTCTGACACTTCTCTCCCTTCCACCCACACAGTGCTGTCTACTAGATTCTTTTGCATGCATGTCTGACCTGCCTGGAATGCCCTTCTGGCTCCCATTTCCCTGGTGAACATGATTCACCTTTCAAATCCCAGCAGAACATGGCATATTGAAGTAGAAGAAAAGTAATTATTTGTCCCAAGGTTTATGAGGGTGTTTGTGGCAATTCTTTGGGTGCATTTTAATAACTATTTTCTACATCTTCTTTGGTTACCATTAAAGAAATCACCAGAAATCCTCTGTTCCCCAATCTTATTTAAGAATACACCTAGCTGGGGCGCCTGGGTGGCGCAGTCGGTTAAGCGTCCGACTTCAGCCAGGTCACGATCTCGCGGTCCGTGAGTTCGAGCCCCGCGTCGGGCTCTGGGCTGATGGCTCAGAGCCTGGAGCCTGTTTCCGATTCTGTGTCTCCCTCTCTCTCTGCCCCTCCCCCGTTCATGCTCTGTCTCTCTCTGTCCCAAAAAAATAAACGTTGAAAAAAAAAATTTAAAAAAAAAAAAAAAAAAAAAGAATACACCTAGTTATCCCATTAAAAAATAGGACATAAAAATAAGTTCACACCTGCCCCCCTTGACATTTAAGCTAGGGCCACAACTGAGCCATGTGGAAACAGGCTTTTTCAAAAAATGGCTTTGTAAAAGGAAGACTTTCAAAAGCAAGAATAATCATCATTATTTGTTCTGAAATCCAAATGTATATTTTTCCATCCTTTTTATTTACAATATAAAGTGCTTTTCTCAGTAAATCAACAAATATGAGTATTCATGTCACCAAGCGCTGATGATTAAAAATAATTACTTTAATGGTAGCTGGCCTGATGCCAAACATGATCAGGTTTTGCATTTCAAGCATGATCGTGGATAATTTACATCTCCTTTCACACCAATACCCTACCACTCTTAATGGATTCTATTTTAGTTTTTATGAATTAATAGAAATTTAGTGCCTAATTCCCTATGTTATAGTCCACCATTTGCTTTTAGAATCCACAGAATTATCTTTTTTTTTTAAGTGGGATGGCTCGACATCACATAATTCATGTTTCTTATTTAAAATGTTTAGCTATCTGCTTTCCTCAAGTCCAGACAGGAGGCACAAGAATGGGACAAAATGGAAATGAAAATCAGGACCGTGTCTCAGGCCTCCCAGGGGACCTCTTATTTACCACAAGGGGACCATTGTAACCAAAGGGCATACTGTCTCTTTCACAAATGAAGTGCAGGTCCCCTAAAAAGTTCTCGCTACAGCCTTAACTACATTGGGGCCTCTCCGTGTGAGAGAAGATGGGGCCACCTCTTTTTCTGTTTCTCATTCCTTTGACGTCTCATATATAATGAAGATACCTCAAAACAGGGTTACAAAGAATTGTAGAGGGTTTTTAAATGTTTATATTTAACAAGTTAGCACTTTAAAGAAAAAATGCAGTATAATTGTGTTATTCAGAAGTTAATTACAGGTTTATTAACAAGATATGTATTAATACATGGTACCCTAACAGCAGTGTGGTCCAATAATAAGAATATAGTTTCAATCTGTATAACTTTTTTCAATCCTATGTATTTCTGTGACACTAAATGGACAAATAACAGGATATAGCCATTTGAAGATAATACCAAAAGTAAAATTTTGTTGTCTCAAGTGAATGCAAGGACTGGACCCTTGGTGTCCCTACTAGACAGATTTGTAAATATACGTCAAGTACACGAACCTTAAAATGTATTAACTGTTGAAAAGGTCAGGGGAGAAAGGGAGGAATTCCTAAGGATTTGGCTTAACAGCTGTGGCTGTAGTGAGCAAAGAAGACCCAGAAGTGTCACCAGGTAAAGAGGAGGCCCTACTGGTGCTGGGGAGAGGGAGCAGGGTTAAATGAGCAAAGGTGCTCCAAGCATATACAAACCCGGGGTAACCTATTGTAAACATTCCTTGCATTGCTTGAATTCTGCTAGCCAATGATAGAATGGAAAAGACATGGCTTTATTTGCTTATTCTGATTCATTTTTTACTTCCATTGATCCCTCTGACAGTGGGGAAATATAACTGTAACTTGTATAGTGCATTCATTTGTAATATCTTCTTTGACCAACCTTATGAAAGCTGAAGATAACTTTAGAGAAAATAAGAATGACACCATTTTGCAGGAAGACCTGATGCATTCAAGATGTGGGGACTAGGCACACATTTTATAGTAGAAAAAAAAATAACAAGTTCCATTTGCTTTGGGAAGGAAACCAGTGTATGTCAGGTTATTAGCTTGGCCACCAAGGAATGAAGCCCTCTTATGTAATTACAAAAAGTTACTCTATCCCCAAGGATCAGTGGGCTCTTCCACTTTGCCTGGCTGAGAATATATCCTGTGGTTTGAAAATGGCCTTGGACAGTGACCTCCCTTATTATCCAGCCTAGCTAAATTGCAGAGTCTGGTGACCTCACTGCAGTTGGACAGTATGTTGGAAGGAGATCTTAGGCATTGGTAATAGTTAAGGTGAAATAAATGTGGAGTGCCAAATCCAGCCACCTGTATCCTCTATCAAGTCACCTGTATCTTATACAGAAACCTTGCAATTTCTGGAAAAGTGACCACACACACACACATACCCACACACAAACATAAGAAAAAATATAGGAAGGAAGAGAAAGAATTTGGGGGGGGGAGTGGAAAGAAAGATACACACACATACACACAGATGCACATAGGCTATAATTATAGTACTTTGTGGTTGACTTTCCTGGGGATTCTCAGACTACTCCTGACCAAGGTACCAGGATGCACACAAGCCAGCTGGAAGATTATCCTAAAAAATGCATCTTATGCAATAAGAGCACTTGCTTTTCCTTTATTTACATTTTCACTCAACAAACATTTACTTATCATCTACAATGTTACAGGTGTCATGCTACGCCCACCATACAACTCATCCATAAGATGTAGTCGTTAGCATTAAAGAGATAACAATTCAGTGGGAAAACAGACATGAGAACAGACCATTACAGTATGATGTGGAAAGTGTTCTATGCTCAGTTATGTGTAGGGCAGGGAAGGAAGGGATGTGGGATTGGGGGCAGGGCTGTGCAGGGAGGGCACGGTCCAGTAGAGGCAAAACCTGTGAACTTTATCTAGAAAGACCTTGCAATCCTAGTGGGAGAAGGACCTAATGAATTGATGAGCAAAGGAGCATTAGATAAGTATGTCTGTGCTCATAAAGTGGAACTATAATTGTAACGGTTCAGGCAATCAGAAGAGTAGGCTTTGTGCAATCCAAGGGACACACTAGGGGATGTGCAGTGAGGGTTAACACAGTTAGGAACCACTGCTGCTCTGTCAGCAGAGAGCCCTGGACTTTTCCTTCATAATAATGACAATAGTTAAAATGAATGGAGTTGTTACTGGCCTAGCATTTAAAATTATCCCATTTAACCCTTACAACAGTAGGCACAAAGATCATCCCCATTTTAGGAAAGGCCTAGGTAAAATCTGATTTTTCTTAGAGCTGGAAGTGATGGAGCCTGGATGTGAACACGGCAGTCCAGCACACACTAGAATCCACGGGCCCCATTCCTTGAAGCCATTCTGCTCCCTCTGATGACTTAAGCCCACACTCCTGGTAGCTTTCCTGCTGTTCCCTGAAGCTGTAAAATAGCATCAGACTCAATGGCGGGTGAAGACCTAGACAGTGACCACCCTTCCTGTGCTTTTCACAGGTGGATCAACTAAGGTTCCTGAGCTCATTACTGCTGCAGGTCCGATGGAGGGGAAGAAGTGACTCTTGTTGACCCACTGGTATGAACATTAACTCTGTTCTCCAATTTCCTCTTCTATCATCATGAACAAAGGTGATTTGACAGCTTAAGCAGTGCATGCGTGCGGGTGTGCAGAGCCAAATCTACTGCTGGCTACCTTTCCCTCCCTATTCAGTCCACTGGGTTGGGAGAGCCAGACCTTATGTGGTCCTTCAGTTCTCCTGTGAAAGAGCACCTTTCTCTGACTTCTCATGATTCAAGTGTGAATTCCCCAGAGACTTGTTTCCTTCTCTCTGCTGCCATTATAACGGCCTGGTTGCTTCAAACTTGGTGGCCCACTGCTGATCCAAAAGGCAGCTTTCAGGCCACGTGGGTAATGAAAAGAAAAAGAGAAAGGAAACCACAAACTCACTTTGTAAGCAAGACCATTCTTAATATACAGTGGAAGATTAGAGCTGGGTTGAGAGAGCCCTGGAAATGATTATTCAGGTCCATGACTTATGTAGGTCAGTGTAAATAACCCCGGGCATAAAACAGTTAACTTTTATGATGGGTGAGGCATCTAATTTAAGTAGATGGTTCAACATGCTTTATTGTGGTTAAAGCCAATTTTTATTGAGAACAAGGCAAAAAGATTGGGGAAGCAACTGTACCTTATTCCTCCTTTGTGTAAAGAAAGTCAGTGGGATCACTCAGACTTCCTAGGAGTGTCAATTTTACCAACTTTGACAGAATTTCAACATCCATTTGCAACTTAGGAGAAGCTGCTTTGGTGCTTTGCTTTTGGATGTGTGGTCTCAACAGTCAAGAATAGCAACTGTATGGTTAATTGGAAGAGAACTGATTATGTTTCATTTTTAATAGTTTAATAGTTAGTCTTACTAATCTATTAGTAACTGCTATTACTAATCTCTTTTCAAATGTATGCAATTAAAACACAATTCAAAGATACAGTAAGTGCTACTGATTAGTTAGCTCTTTCTTAATTGTTTACTCATTTACTCTTAACTGTTGCCCAATACAATTGTTTTTTAAAAATTTTTTTAAAGTTTATTTTTGACAAAGAGAGAGAGAGAGACAGACAGAGCATGAGTGGGGGAGGGGCAGAGAGAGGGAGACACAGAATCTGAAGCAGGCTCCACGCTCTGAGCTGTTAGCACAGAGCCCAATGCAGAGCTCGAACTCATGAACTGTGAGATCATGACCTGAGCCAAAGTCGGACGCTCAACGGACTGAGCCACCCAGGCACCCCCCAGTACAAATGGTTTTAACAAGTCTAGAAAACTTCTTTCAGCCCATCATTCATATCTAAACAGGATCAAAAGCTTTTCCAGAGGGATTTCTCTTAAATTCCAATTGATAGCAATAACTTCTTATGGGTTCAGAGACTAGTTCCTGATCCTGGCAGTATAAAAGGAATCCAAAGTACCTATACTATCTTGCTTAAAATCATACTGCATCTAGTGTTGGCTGTTAGCTGGCTTCTGTGATTTTTCTCGGACTATACATATTGTCCACCCCTCACCCCAGACCCCAGGTATCTCTTGTTTCTCTGACAGTTCCTGACCAGGGTTGTCTGCTGACCTTTGGCTCTAGTTGTTGATCTGGTGCCTGCATTTCCAACCTATCCTGCTGAAAAGGTAGCTGATTATCTGAGGGCCATTTGCCATGATCATCTGGATGCCCACATCTGTGACTGATTGTACTTTTTTACAATTTCTGTATGGATTTCTAGGCATTCCAACTTTCCTGATATCCACACTTGGGTGTGACAGAGATGGAAAATATATCAAGGATTGTGGTGTCACTGATCTGCTTGAACTTGTGATGTTTGTTTGTGGATGACAATGGAGTAATTCTCGGGGCACCTGGGTGGCTCAGTCGGTTAAGCGGCCGACTTCGGCTCAGGTCATGATCTCGCGGTCCGTGAGTTCGAGCCCCGCGTCGGGCTCTGTGCTGACAGCTCAGAGCCTGGAGCCTGTTTCAGATTCTGTGTCTCCCTCTCTCTGACCCTCCCCTGTTCATGCTCTCTCTCTGTCTCAAAAACAAATAAACATTAAAAAAAATTAAAAAAAAAAAAAGAATGGAGTAATTCTCTACCTGCCCACCTCTCAACATTAGCTCTTTGCCCTTGGAAACTTTTAATATAATTATGTTGATGAGTTTACATTAAATGTTCCTGTAGTAATCATTATTTTTATAGCCTTCCTTGGAAAGCCCCTTTACCCTGCTTTAATTTTCTTGATAACATTTACAAATATTGTATACTAAATTTTTTATTTATTAATTGTCAGTTTCTACTACTAGATGTAAACTCCATGAGAGCAGGCATTGTATCTTTGGTACTTAGAACAGTGCCTGGCACATTGTTAGCAGTCAACACATATTTGTTGAATAAATGTTGAGTGGATGAATCGGCCATAGGCCAAAAAGGCTTTGCAATATCCAGGAGAGGATATTAACTGATTATCAGCATAATATGCCAATATCTCCTCTACAGTAATCTTTAGGACTAAGATATCTAGGATTTTTGCTAGTGTCTTGCCTGACACTCAGAGGTAGATTATGTATGGTAGCATAGTGGTTAAGGACATGGGTAATGGATTCAGCCCACCTAGGTTTGAATCTGGTTTTAACTTTTACAATCTTTTAAAAATTTCTTGCACTTTGCTTAATTTATTTGTGACTCAATGTTGTAGCTTTAGAATGGGGATGATAACAGCCCATTAAGGGTACTCAAAGGGTTGTTGTGAAGATGAAATAAAGTAATATATCTAAAGCTTTGCAATAGTGATTTTTTTCATGGTGCATACAATAAGTGCTATATATCACTAGTTAGGATGTGTTTACAAATAACACAAAACTCAACTCAAGTTGACTTAGTTGACCTAAATGATAAAGGGAATTTATTTGTTCATGTAACTGAAAAGTTCAGAGGCAAGATGTGATTCCAACATGTATTGATAAGGATTCTGTTTTTCTATAATTCACTACATTCTATCCTCCTCCCATTGGAGATGTCAATACTCACGGTAGTAAGGTGTTGCAATAATTTTTGACTTTACAGATACATTATACACTAGCAAAAGGAAGAGAGAGCCTCTAGACAGCTCCTATGGAAGGCTGGGCAAGTTCTTCCCTAGGAGCAATACCTCTGACAGTCTCCTGACATCTTCCTGGAAAAAAGGTATCACCTGCCCATCTTGATCCAATCACTGTGGCCTCTGTGATTAGATATACTGATCATGTATAATTTCTTGGACTTCTGAAGATGGGGTCAGCTTGCACTGAAGCACTTGGACTTCACAGTGTAGGGGTAAAAATGCAGACCAAATTCAGGGCACTATTAACAAGAGGAAGGGAAATAGATGCATACTTTTGCTATTTTCAGGTAAACTATAGAGAACATCTTTAACCCCACCAATGCTGTAGAATGAGAAGCAGAGGAACTTTCATCAACATCACCATCACCTTCACAAAACATTTATTTTGGTGAAATCATTTACCTGATGTGCTGCAATGGACAGAGTGTTCCTCCAAGCTTGTGGCTTGCTAAAAAGTTTTTTCCAGTCGCTCCTTCCTCAACAGTCCTTCCATCAACAAATACATTCTATTTTCTGAAATCTTCTGGATGTCCTGGTGTACAATACAAATTAGAAGCTTTAATCCCTTATAATCTTGGATTATATTCTTAATTTTATAAAATAAAACTGTCTTCTGTAGTCAATTCTCTCATATAAAACAAAAAACAGTAATAGTGAGTGAATTTAAAGCTCGAAGACAGTAAATTTTATGTGCTTTTTTTCCTTATAAATTTTATGTGACTGTGTCAATTTGCATAAGATACTGAAACATAACCATAATTTAATCACAGTGACTAAGGTTCATGAGACAGTGTCAAGTATACAGTTTTGGAAAATGTTCAGGCCATTTCTTATTCTTGCTTTTTTTTTGTTTGTTTGTTTTAATGATATGCACAAAAGACACCGCTTTCATTGTAACCTTCTGTATAAAACACTATTATTGACATCTGAGGATTAAGTTTTAATTGAAGTAAGATTTCAAATGGTCTATTATCTCTGATCCCTATATAATGATCACAAAGACATCCTAGAGCAGGCAATGAAACAGATAAATATGTTGAAAAGACAGCTAACAGCTCCATTTAGCTCACCCACGCTTGCCAAACTTGACACACACAATTTATCCCAGACGATGGAAAGGGAGCATAAAATATAGCCAGATTGTGATAATGTATGTTTCTCACATGGTGTTTCCTTGGGCTGAAAATCAGGTATCTCATATACCCACATAATCCATATGTAGTATTAGATAGCTGTGGATGGGCCTTTTTGCCCAAACTCATCATAATTTTTATGCTTTAGTTTGGAACTTCCTTGACAGCAAGTTTAATGGTGAGTTTCTTATCTATATAATATCTTGGATGAAATGAATGCTCACGTCTCTCTATCATAAAGACAGAGCGGAGAGATTCATGACTAAACCCAAACTAACTCCCAGGGGAGAATTAAGAAATGAATCCAACAAATATTTTTAACAAACAATAATAATTTGTGACAGTGGCTATAAATAATAGGAAGTAAAAGGTTTGTTGTAATGATGTTGGTTCTAATGATGTTTCTAGTTTCTAAAGGTGGTTCTAATGATGTTTCTAGTTTCTAGATTTTTTTAAAGGTTTATTTGAGAGAGACAGAGACAGCACAAGTAGGGGAGGGGCATAGAGAGAGGGAGAAAGAAACCCAAGCAGGCTCCACGCTGTCAGCTTAGATCCTGATGCAAGGCTTGAACCCATGAAACCAGAAGACCATGACCTCAGCTGAGACCAAGAGTCGGATGCTCAACCGACTGAGCCATCCAGGCACCTCAAGTCTCTAGATTTTTTAGATCCTTCCTCAACAGTTATGCCAGGGAAACACACCAAAGAGAATTCTGCTCTGGACGGATCTGAATTTGAGTCTATTTTCAAAAGTGATTCAATATCCTGGATTCCAACAGCTTATACATGCAATCTGGACAAGCCTCAGGCTGCAGTTTCATGTAGGATGAGGGACTAGACCGCATCTGCATGTTGTCCATTTTCATTAGAGACAACACCCCTCTTCTATATGTGTTCCCCTTCCTGACCCCCATTTAGTCTGCCACTTCCCACCTCCCAGCTCAGAACTTGCTTAGTCTGTGCTAAAATGAATCCAAAATATACAGACAGGCCCTGTCAGCAAGAAGTCAGTGAAGAAAATCTCCTGTGGACATGGATTAAAATGGAAATACCCTGTCACTTCCCAACACCCCTGTCCTTTTTTATTTCGGACACTGAAGACACACAGAAGTTGGGAGAGTATAGGTAAGGATGTCAGGGGAATGTGGTGCCTCATGGCTCTGGTGTGGGTTCATTATGATAGCCAACGATGTTCTTGCTGCCATCATTCATCCCCTTGTTTCTACAATTCCTCTGGTCCAAAGATCTCATTTTTGAGGCACCTGGGTGGCTCAGTTGGTTAAGCGTCCGACTTCAGCTCAGGTCATGATCTCACAGTTTCTGAGTTCAAGCCCTGCATCAGGCTCTGTGCTGACAGCTTGGAGCCTGAAGCCTGAGGGAGATCTGTGTCTCCCTCTCTCTCTGCCCCTCCCCCACTCACACTCTGTCTCTCAAAAATAAATAAATGTTTAAAAAAATTTTTTTTAAAGATCTCATTTTTCACCCTCGCCTAGGTGAGTCAGGCTGGGAACAAAATGTGGGATATAAAAAGCAGCATTTTCCTAAAAGAGCCTCCTCAGGTAAGCAAAACCAGTGAAAGGTCTTTGCTTTTGCTTTCCAAAGGAAGGTGTGATGAAATGAGTAGTAGAAATGGAGATGAATAGGCAATATACTGGAGTAAATAGTGTACTGTTTATTATTAATAGTATTATCATACTAAAATGGTATGAACCACAGGTGACAAGGAAAAGTTACCAAACGGCATCATTTTCAGAGAGATCTGAATATTTGGCAGGAAGACTGGCAGCAGGACCAGGATAAGCCACTTTGCTCATGAAGGTGGAGTTGGGCGTGCAGACATCAGAGAAAGAAAAATGTTTTGTTTTCTTTTTTTCCACCTGCTTTCTTGAAGGAAGCTTACCCACCTTCTAATGCAATCATCCTCACTACTTTCTTGGAAAAATACTGCTGCCTCTCCTCCTCCCTTGGCGACACCACCCTCCCTGTGAATGTGGTTCTGCTCTCTAAGCTCTGAAGTGCCCCACGATGCCCCCAGGAGAGCGACAGCCAAGAGCTAGGGCAGAGCAGAAAGAATAGGTTTCAACTAAAAGGAAGGGAGTAAGACCAATTTAAGGAAGACAACATCAGGACTGCTAACCAGAGAGGGCTCTTCCTTTAGTTTGAAACCGCTTTCTCCCTTCTCCACCTGGAAGATCCCCCTCAGTTGCCAAAACCCAGCTCAAAAATCTTCATCCTCCCTTGGGAGTCCTCTGCAGACATTCCCAGAGCTGGTGGCACCATCCCTCATCACAGCAATTGTCTCTTCTCCTCTTCTCTTTACCTACACACTTTCTCTAGCTACAGTGAAACTTCAGAGCAAAGCAGTCTTGTCCTATTTGTTTTTATGTTCCCTTGACCTGTAGTAAGAATAGTATTGATGATGATGATGATGGTGGTGGTGGTAGTGGTGGTGGTGGTGATGATGGAGAGAAAGAAGGAGAGGAAGGAGGAGAGGAAGGAAGAGAGGGAGAAGGAGGAGGGGGGAGAAAGAAGAAGGAGGAAGAAGGAGGGGGAGAGGGGGAGGAAGGGGGAAGGGAGAAGGGAGAAGAATAGAAGGAGAAGCAGCAGCAGCAGCAGCAGCAGCAGCAGCAGCAGCAGCAGCAGCAGGAGGAAGAGGAAGAAAACTAACACTTAAATAGTGTTTACTATTGGCATTTACTATGTGCCAGCCATCGTTCTGAGTGGTTCACATATTCTCACTCCTCAATCTTCCCAACGATCCTGTGAGGTAACTTCTACTATTCTACTCATTTTATAAATGACAAACCAAAGACCTAGAATGGCTAAGCAGCCCTTTAAAAATTAAGTACCATGGCCGCACAACTTCTAGGTGTCAGGATTACTGGCAAATTCCACATTTTGGCTCTGTCCTCTCTACACCAGAGCACATTGCAGGAAGTCAACAAATAATTTTTTTTGTGAATGAATAAATAGATGGGGGAAGGAGCCTGAAATAATGGCATCTAAGAATGAGTTTGATAATTTTTTTTGTCCATGAGATATATAAAGACTGTATCTTGTTCTTAAACCTTGGTCTAGCAAAAGATTGATTTCTTGATTAATGAATTTCTTCATATGAACAATCTTAGAGAAATTTAAACATAGATACTCTTTAGTTACATACAACATATTGGCACATATATGTATGTGTGTATATATATGTACATATATTTAAAATTTAGAACATAAAGTTGCAATGAGTATTGAATCAAATAATCTCAAATGTAAAAGTCATCTACACTAACCACCAATCTTGTATTGATTTGTATCCCTTCCACAAAGTATTCATTTATAATGATTATCCAGCTTTGGATTGAACTCCTCCAGGGATGAGAAACTCACTACCTTTCAGAACGACTGATTCCCTCTTAAAAGGGTTCTACTGTTAGACCTTCTTCTTTAAACCAAGCTGCAGTGGAACTTTAAAGTTACTCTGCTAACTTCTAGGAGCATCTGCCCACTGAGTCTAGCAGCAGGTGAAGTGCTAGGCCAAAAGCATCTTTGGCTCTCTTTTCTATATACATTGCCATAAAGGACCCTTTGTCATAAAGGAGCCAATTACTTAGATTTTAATCATTGTATTCATCTTACTGCTTGACACTGTTCCATTTTCTTGTGTTTTAGGGAACTAGGAAAGAGGGGGATGAGACTTCTAAATAAAAAACAAATATGACAATAAGATCTGTAAGTCACTTAAAATGATGCTTCTCAAAATCTAAATCTAAATGTGCACATGAATCTCCTGGGGACCTGGTTACACGTAGATTCTGAATCAGTAGTTGTGGTATAGGGCCCAAGACTCCACATTTCTAATAGGTCCCCAGTTGATGCTGATACAGCCAGTCCAAGGACCACACTTTGAGTAGCAAACTTATGACAGTGTGAGACTCCATATGCAATAATTCTCCTGTTCTTGTCATTTTTCTTTAAACTAGGACCACTGTTTCTTTAAGTTCTCAAATTTGTCCATTTATTTGACAAGGGATTTCTCAAACTTCAACAAATATAAAGAATCATGTGGCAGAATTCTTTAAAAATTCAGATTCTTGGTCCTTTCCAGATATACTAATTTGGTAGATCTAGAATGGAGCCAAGGAATCTGAAGTTTTTAACAAGTGTGTCCCCCACATATGATTTTGATGCAGACGGCCTTTGGCTCAGGCTTCAGGAAACACTGCCTGGAATGAATAAGTTAAGTGGAAACACCAGTTTTCTACATAGCTCATCATTCTTAATCATCAGAGTGAAGGATGTCAACTAAATGGTGACCATATTTTGTAGGGGTTGGTAATGAAGGCCGAGAGTCACACTGGTCAAACTACTCTCTCATAGCCACAAGGACATGCCCCAAGAATGCTTCCCTGACTGGAGAATCCAGTCCATATGCTTTTGTTACAGGAAAACTTTAATAAATAATAACACTCAGAGAGCACACCATGTAGTGGACATATGGATACCATTTATTATTGAATTAGTTGGGCCAAGGTGCCATTTATCTGGGTTCTGCCTCTTAACAAATGGCATCTTCACAAAATGAAATGGTGCTACAAGGCCTCTGCTGAATTAGTAGCACTCTTGTTTTAATCTGGATGGTTAGAAAATCATCCAGCTCCCATAGGGCCTAGAAGAAAATTAGCTACATTTGAAACTACCCAAGACTATGAACTCACAGCTCTGTTTTTCTAATTTGTTTTCTTCCCAGGGGATGTCCCGGAAACAGGTAAGTAAGGTCAGCATTCTTCAGTAAGCTTTGGAAATAAACTGTTCAGGGGTTACCAGTGGAAGTGGGGAGCACTGGAAAGGAAGAACTGGTGAGTCACGTGCTCTATGCATAGTGGAGCTGAGACCAAGGAAGCTCTCAGGTTGATTTCTTGAGATGCTGAGAGGTGGGTAGAATTTCTGCTGTAAATATTTCCTAGGAAACCAAGAATCCAATTTGCTTCCTGCTCAAATAGCAAAAATGTCACTGAACTCTAAGCATATATTAGGTAAAGGGAGTAGGTGGAATGTGAATTTTCTTATTCTTATACCATGTGTATATCACCAGAGCTCTTGGCTCATTCACACATGCTCATAATAATTATTCCTAAATGACCCTGTTGTGTTGAAAGCTTGCTAGGGTTGTGGTAAGATGATGAAATGAAATCTGTGCTGCCTAGGGGGAAAGCACTAAGAAAACACAAATTTTAAATGTGGACTCTGTGTGTGTGTGTGTGTGCGCGCACTGTTGTGCTGACTATGTGTTAAAACAATGAGACTTTTGCTATCGGGATAACTGGCAATGTGCCAGTAATATTTGAAAATAAAATTGCCAGGAAAATTATTGTAAAACACAGACCTGGGTGTGGGAATCTTGGTTAAATAATAAGCACATCTACACATCAATAGAGTTTGTACTCTTTCCACTCCTAAGTTCTCCCCTACAAGGCAGGCCGATTGGATATGGTGATAGAGGATCAAAGAGGTTTTCGGGACGGCCATCCTGTGACCTCTCCAAAGCAGACAAACACTCAGGGTTGCACAGAGACATAACAACATACAGTGACGTGGAGACTTTTGTAACAAGGCACAGATGTAAACAACAAAAAACGTGCCCAACTCTGCCCCCTTAATTAGTGGTGGCTTCACCCTTTTCAAAAAAATTTTTAACCGGTATTCCTCGGTTTTATGAGAATCAGTAGGTTTCTTAAGAAAAGATTTCTAAATCACTGATAGCTTGGCACCATACAGTCCATCCCCTACAATTAAGATTGCTAAAAGCTGAGGTTAAGTGGCCTGTTCAACAATCACATACAGTTAGTTGATGGCAAAACCAGAAGGCTGAGAATAAGCCTCTAGACAGACACCTTCTACATTGGCTCTTGCCCTGCCCATCATCTAAGTACAGGAATATGCACGATTTGTGTCATCCTAGTTATTTGACCTTGATACACTTATTTGGATGATGGTATTTCTAACTAGTACCTTCTACATCCTCAGGCCTCAGCCTGGGAGAAAGTAAACAGTCAGAAAATATTTCTTACAATATTTGCTGAGTGAAAGAATGAGTCTTCTATGTCAATTGTCTTTTCAGATTTGCAGTATATTTTTACATCAGTGTATCCTTTTGAATCTAAAGTGTAATTTAAAAAATATATATGCTGTCATTTAAATTTCCATTTTTATGCACATTGCAATCATCATCAAAGGGCACCATCATGATGGCTCATCCTTAATGCCAACAGAGTCTATATTCCAAACCATTCACATTCAGTTCTATATTCCAAGGGTCAGTTTCTCAGGAGGGCGTATTATAAACGGCAAATGCCTCATGGTGCAATATTTATAAAGAGACCTTAGAATCCATTTTCTCCAAAGGTAGTCTTTTCTTTTCTTTTCTTTTCTTTTCTTTTCTTTTCTTTTCTTTTCTTTTCTTTTCTTTTCTTTTCTTTTCTTTTCTTTTCTTTTCTTTATGTTTATTTTTGAGAGGGAGACAGAGCGTGAGCAGGGGAGGGACAGAGAGAGGGGGAGACACAGAATCTGAGGCAGTCTCCAGGCTTTGAGCTGTCAGCACAGAGCCCAACGTGGAGCTCAAGCCCACAAACCGGGAGATCATGACCTGAGCAGAAGTCAGACACTCAACCAAATGAGCCACCCGGCCACCCCTCCAAAGGTAGTCTTTCGATTAGATTATTGCTTGTGGCTGTGGCTAAAATCAACCACCACAGATTATGTAAAAATCTCTTTCTCACTCTGTACATGCACATGCACATACATGAACACACATGGCACAGAATATACCTGTGTGTTTTCTAATCCTTATACTGTTTTCATTTTCTTTTCCCCTTAAATTTGAGGCATTATTTTAACAATACATGATAGTTTCCTGCTGCTTCCTCAATTGCCTTTCCAGCACTCCTGATTGTTACCTGCCGGTGCTGGCAACTCCAGACTCCAGGGCCTGCCTTAATTTTCCTCAATAGTGAACAAGCAAAAGCAGTTTTACGACAGAAAGCCAATGAATGCGGTTTTTCTTTTTTTAAGCTCAGAGAAGCATGGTCAGGATTATGGAGCTAGTGCAAAAGATGTCTCCACTCTTCCACACTCTTTTCCAGGTTAATCTACCTTATTCCAAATTGGACCAGAAAGTTTTAGCTTCCGCAGTGAACTCTCTTTTGGCTTCCTATTGGCCCAGGTCATGGTGTTACCTCCAACTGAGCAAAATAAACCTGCAGAGAGAAAACTACATGGAGAGTGGACTCCATAAAGAGGAAGGTTTCTGGTTTCCCACTCCTCCCATTAGCTCATGTGTTTCTATGTTTGTAGCATGTATGTGTGTTTGTCGGGGGGGGGGGCACTGAAGCAAAAGGAAGATAGACTTAAGCTTATTCTTTCACTGACATTTGATAGTACTGTTTGGGTCAGATTTACATGACTGTTGGAAAACAATTTTGTAGCCTGAAAGCCTCCTTTACCAAAATGATGTCTTCTAAGCAATTGGAGGCAGATACACTATTGAAGACGCTCTTGTGATCCTCTAGGATTCTTATTAGAAAACCCAACGGAAAAACAAAACAAAACAAAACAAAATAAAACCCACAATCCCTAAGGAGACCAAGGAAAATAACCTAAGAGCTAGGCTTGAATGCTAAAAATATTTTAAATTAAATGACTCAGTATATGTAACTATACATAATACAGGTTTCTCCTGTTCTTTGAGAGTTCTCTTTTTGCCACTTCACTTTCATGAAGGATTTACCTTGGTACCTGTTTTCGCTAAGTGAAAAAAATCCGAAGAGGATTTTCACTTTAAAGAAATGGTAACTGCTTCTTTGCTTTACACCATTTCAGCTTAGGAAAGGTTTCATAGGGACACTCTACTTTAGGATAGTGGGAGAAACCTGTGTATTGCATGCATACAAGTGTGTCTGCAACTCTGAAAATATATGCTCATCTCTATGGTGACATCACATCAGTTTTTACTTATCTGTCGACAACCGACTGTTCTCAATATCCCAGTGCAGGTTCTGATATAGAAAGCAGAGTGCAGAAAGGGGGAAATATCTGGTGAGGGGCCCAGCAGGTCTGATGTGGTATAGCTCGGTATGCAGGGGAGCCGTGGCTTAATGAAATCTGAGAGCTGTTTCTGCTCAGCTTCCTTGAAGTGCCTCCACCAAATCATCTCATGGGATCCTCGGACCAAAAAGACATGGCCTGGACTCCCACCTACATCTGCTTTGAAAATGTAAACTTAAGGGGTCTCTGATAGCCCAGTTTGGGGAGCCTGCTTTTTGGTTTTCTTTCTTTTGATGCATGATCAAAGAAATAGTAAAAAACAAAATAAAACAAAACAATTTTGGGTTCTTTGTTAGGTGAGCATATTCAGGTTGAGACAAGCAGTGTGTGAAATGCTCCACCTGGCCCGCTGGAGCCCCATCTCCACCCTTAGCAGAGGCCTCGGGACTCTTTCAGGTGCACGACCTTATTGCATTTCTGGTTCTCGACTCCTTCTTTGCCTGGAGAGTATATATGAGGCAATCACTGCTACTTGTCATGATGAGCCAGTGCCCTAGAGAACATTTCCTAACTCAGCTCCACCCTCCCTGAGAATGAGTTTAACCCTAGAAATTTCACTGAGGAGGCCCCAAAGGAGCCATGAAAAACCACCACGGAGACCAGAGGTTCTACATTGCTGATAGAAGGCCACATGGAAGGAATGTGATATGGTAGAGACACTCCCTCCTCTTATGTTGATGGATGACTTAAATACATATAACACCCTTTTCCAATAAACACATTTTCAATGCTCCCTTTTCTATCCCCTGTCCCATGTGCACACATTTTTTTCCTGTCTATACAAACACACACATCTGCCACTGTGACCACCACCACCAGTGCCATGCGGCATAATCAAATAGATCCAAACTTAAATCCTGTTGTGCCATTTGAGAGTTGCATGGCTTTGGCCATGTTATTTAACTTCGCATCCATCAATTTCCTCAGGTGATTAGAAGAAATACTAACAGCTCCCCCAAATGGGAGGTTGTGGGAGTTAGGACAGGAGATGAAGTTAAGTTTCTCACCTAGAATCTTGCCCATGTCTGCTCCTACACCTTCCTCCCACCTCTCATCTTTGTTTCTCCCTAAGTGAATCCTACATGCTGTCCTCATAACGTCTCATTTTCAGGGGTCTTCATGTTCATGAACGCTCCTTCTTTCCTCACTTCTGGAGGGATTTTGCCAGCCTGTACTGTCATTGTCCTCCTTCCATCCCCTCAACAGCCTGTTTTTATACCTGACAGCTAGACTCTTAGGCAGTTTCCTTCCTTTCTCCCCTCAATCTCTCCTGCCTCACTTAAAAATACCTAGATGAAAATGGCACATAGCTGGAAGCGCTTTCCTCAGCACGACAGCTTTCCCTCTGGATCTCACAGTGTCATCTAAATGTAGTCTTCACAGATTAAAATTGAGTGCCTCAGAGGGGCTCTCCCAGCAACCGCTCAGCTGCTTTCCTCTTTGGGGTTCAGGGTCTGTGCTCCCTGAACGAAGATCCCTTTGACTTCAACAAATTGGGATAACACCTATTTCAAATATATTATTTGATGAAAGCAGATGTCAGCAGATACTGCCTATGTAATTGATATTTGATTTATTCAAGATTTATGCATGCTGTGCCTTAGATTTATTAATGATAATCCCCGGCTCTTGTGTTTAATATAGTGGAACCAAAACATAATTTGCTGGGATCAGTCAGAAATGCATCAAAGTGATTAACTCTACATGCAAACCATTATCCAGTGACATCCCTACTGTGCACAGTGCAAAAGGAGGCAATAATACAGTAATTGGCTTCACTTATGCAAGTTAGATATTTGCCGTGATTGCTAGTAAAATTTTGTCCCTTTTATCTCTGATTCTGCATCTCCATATCCCTTGTCATCCTTTGATGCTCCTTCTTCAGGCAGGATTTTCCTGAAATGAGCAGGCACACACACATGCATACACATGATCCCACCCCAGTAATTATGTGTTAAGGAAGGTGCAGTGTCTTACTAAACAGACAGGAGGGCAACTGTCCTTCTCAGGAGAACCCCTGGTAAGGCACCACCTCTGGAGGGGCCACCTCTTTCTCTCAGGGCAATGCTAGCAGATAGAAATTATATCCCAGCACTGCTACCCACATCTATCACCAATGTCAACATCCAGACAGGCCGCAAACTCACTGCCACCTTAGAGCAGATATTTGGAGCTATGCAAACAATTATCAAGATAACTGTGTTAGGGAAAAGAGCTATTCATTTATGTTTGTTCATTTTCTATTTTGTTTCAGCTAATTAAAACCTAATTGGATGGGCAATCCTTTATTATAAGACTACAATCCCTTCCTGCTTTTTTGTTTGAAAATACCTTTCTTTTATGAATTGCTGATAAGTAGATACAGCAGTTTTTATAAAAATTTTGACAGTAAAAATAATATACACATGTGACAAAATGTTGAAAATCTATGAAAATATGTGAAATGAAAAATAGAAGCCTCCCTTCTCTGTTCTGTCCTCTACCTCTAGTTCTTCTTCCCAAAGGTACTACTGGTGGGAATTTCGTGTGTAGCCTTCAAGAAAATGTAAACAGTATACCTACATACATTTACACCACGTGTTTTTCATTTAATACTGTATCTCAGAGATATTTCTCTATTTGCACTGGGACAGCTACCTGATGTTTTTCCACTGCTATCTATGATCATTTTTTTAATGTTTATTTATGTTTGAGAGAAAGAGAGAGGCAGAGTATGAGCAGGGGAGGGGCAGAGAGAGAGGGAGACACAGAATCTGAAGCAGGCTCCAGGCTCTGAGATGTCAGCACAGAGCCTGACGCAGGGCTTGAACTCATGACCTGAGCCGAAGCCAGACGCTGAACCAACTGAGCCACCCAGGTGTCCGTATCTATGATCATTTTTAATTGTTTAAACTGCTGCCTGGCCTGGCAATGCTGTGCAGGAAGCTCAATACTGGGAAATCATTTAAAATTTCCATCCTGGGAGTTGGGGCCACCATTTAGAATAAAGTAGCATCTTGTGAGAATTTATGGTAAGATGGAAACATGTACTGCATCCCACGTTTTACAGCAAAACTTGTAAATGGTCCTTGATTTCCCTGTTACCTGGAATGTGACATCCATCTTCAGGATATATGGTGGAACATGTCAGCACAGCAGCATGGCATCTTGATGGGTGAGGGCACTTCTGACTACTGCGCCTAACGCCAGGTTTATATCGGGGTTTTAGCATATTCAGTAACACACTAGTGGACACTGCTCACACCATCTACTTTATAGATCAAACATGATTCACAACTAATTTAAAATGAAGTCACAGGGTGCTTTTTGGTTTCTTTCATGGAACAACACAAGTTTTCTATATAGTTTTCTCTTTTGCTCCCCCAGCAATATTAGAGGTATCTTAATAATATACAGGGCCGGGGCGCCTGGGTGGCGCCGTCGGTTAACCGTCCAACTTCAGCCAGGTCACCATCTCGCGGTCCGGGAGTTCGAGCCCCGCGTCAGGCTCTGGGCTGATGGCTCAGAGCCTGGAGCCTGTTTCCGATTCTGTGTCTCCCTCTCTCTCTGCCCCTCCCCCGTTCGTGCTCTGTCTCTCTCTGTCCCAAAAACAAATAAACGTTGAAAAAAAAAATTAAAAAAAAAAAAAGAATATACAGGGCCAGCTCACAATGGGCATTCTTTTGTATTTTTAATATCATTAGGGAATTACCCCAGGAATCAAAGAGGTATCCTTGGATGTGTTCTAGCTCATCTTCTTCAATCATTATGAACAATGCCCCATGTTCTGGATGGCATTCTGCATGGGCCAGGTCTGTCAATAAACATCCCAGGCCTTGGTCACTAGAGCACTCCCTGCTCCACAAACCCGCTGTGCTCCTGAACTGTGGACACAGCAGTTCACTTTCCAGACTCGTTTCTCTTAGCTGCTACAGAAGCTATCCCTGCTTCAGCAATCCAAGTGATCTATTTTTCCTGTCCTAAAAGTTAATTGATTCCTGCTTCTGAGTGCCGAGGACTATGAAGAGCTATGCCTTTGCTGGGCATCAGTCTAGCAGACGAGGTCCAGCTGGACTCACTTGGAAAGGCTGCCATAGCTCAGCACAGCTGGAGGACCCTGGGCCTGAAGTCTGAAAGAAATCAGGACAAGGCTAAGAGAAGCCTGGAGGAGTGATTTCAAAATGTGAACTATGGCTGCCAGTCTTCACAGTGTAAATCTTCAGACTCCCAGGAGATAAGGGACCATCACTGGTACAGAGGGGAGGGACCAGTGGGGCCATTTGCAAACTGATAACCATTATGGTGAACTGATTCTTGAACAAATCCCAACTATACATGCTTCTTCTAGCTGAGAGGCCTCAGGAATTAGAGTTAACCATGCTGGCCTTCAGTTTCTTCTGGGGACCGGAGAGGAGGTTGGAAAGTTTACCTTGGGTGTTATGGAGAAAGTAGAAAAATGTGTATGAGAAAATGCCTCTTAGGAAAATGATACATAATACTGGCGGAATGCTTGGCACCAATACTTGATGGACAATGATATCAATAACATTTATTACTATTCAACAAGGTCCCAACGTTCAGTCCACTAAGCAATTTTCTCAGGGAAAGGCTATGAGGACTTAAGATACCTAAACAATGCTCTGGAGGACATCTGAAGTCTACCAGGCCACTGCCTGCTAACTATCTACCGCTGTGGTCTTTAGCCTCCCTGACCCCCAAAAGTTTCTTATGCCTCCTGTGAGCTGGTGATATTGACAATTCCAAAGGGATTGGTTTGGTGGTGTTTACTGAACGCAGATCCAGCACCTAAACCCAAGGAGTATAATAAGGAGGAAATGCATGAAAACTCTGAATCAGCAAATGCTTAATTAGCTTTTAAGTACCAGGGGAAAGGCCAGTGGAGGCTCAATTTTGAAAACCATCAGCTCCATTCCTGGAAGCGAGTCATTTCCTTCCAGAGAACATTGTTCACATTCAAGTTGTTGAAATGGTACACGATGTTGTGTTGGGTGCTTTAGGCTTATGAAGCCACTTTACTACTGAGCTACTCTTAAACCAGGGGCAAGTTGGTAATTTGGGGATTCATTTGGGGATTAAAATTAATTAAGTCTGCACAATATCAGGGTATCAGGATACAAAGATGTTTAAGGTTCTTCTGGGCCACCAAGTTACAGACGTTTGTAGAAGAACAGAGTCTGAAGGGCTCTTAGAAATCCTCTTAGTGTCTTGGCTTTCAAACTCATTTGCAATGGGTTTGAACAGGCTTTATCAAATACATTGCTGTGCAGGTTATCATAAGCAATTGATAAAAGTGCAGTTACTCTCATTGAAGTGGGAGAAGAGAATTCCCCTTGGGTGACTCTGGAATCTGAAACACCTTTGAAAACCACATTTGTCTAATTTTCACAAAAAAGGAGAGGACTATAAGATAGTGCTATCTTGAAGCATGGTCTCCAGAGCATGATATCAGCCTCACCTGGGAACACAGTGCTTGGGAGGTGGAGTCCAGGAATTTGTGCTTTATTCTGATGCACACCCGCTCAAGGTTTTGTTTTTTTTTTTTAAGCTTATTTATTTATTTTGAGAAAGTGAGAGAGCAAGAGCAGAGGAGAGTCAGAGAGAGAGAGAATGTTAAGCAGGCTCCACACTCTCAGTGCAGAGCCTGATATGGGTCTCAAATTCACGAACTGCAAGATCATGACCTGAGCCAAAATCAAGAGCTGGACGCTTAACTGACTAAGCTACCCAGGTGCCCCCACACCCACTCAACTTTAAAAACCAGTCCTCTAAGAGCCTTTCAGTGAGTACTGTAGGCTCATTTGATAAAGACTCATATTTGGTAGATCTCATTGAGACTCTAGGGTACTCACTCTGTTTGGGGTGTAGTTCTCTTCTATTCACTTTAGCATTGTAGAGAACTCTATCATTCTTTGGAAACAACTCAAACAGTGGTTATTTTAGACAAGTAGCTTATAATCAAGAGATCTTGATCCCAACAATAGATTTTTTTAAATGGATTTGGCCAGTAGCCCAAACTATTGCAATGGCATCATACCCAAATATATGCTATTCCACAAAAATTCTAATTTGTCAGTTATAAAAACAGAGCACACCTTGAATTTAGAGAGTAATTTTTACTTTTCAAAACAGGTTTCCCATGCTCTATCTCATTTGATAAAGCCCTATTCTGGCACCCTACAACTCTCTCCTTCCCATTTGTTACAGGTGAAAAAAGGAAGAACAGAAAAGTTAGGTAGGCTTTTCTAAGTCTCACACCTAGATAGTGCTATTAGATAATTTCTTAAGATGTGAGTTTATAAACAGATTAGTTTCCTCCATGAAGGTTCATTCTTTTCTCTCTCTTCTGTTGTTCATAATTGATAATAATAAACTTCACATAGGGCCTAAAATTGTTGAATCTCCACTTCAGTGATTAGTTAGGGAACTCCCTGCCCCATCCTGCTGACAGATGAGATGTGAGCTGTCATAACTAAGGCAACTATTCCCTTCTGATCCTATTGGTGGGCATCTGTTTCCAGTTGTAACTGGCCAAACACTCCCTTTGCAGGAAAACTAATAACATCTTAACATATGGTCCTGAATCTGGGCCGCCTAATGACCTTGCATGGAGATTAATTGAAGGTGTTAATGGCATAGTTCCCAGCCAGGAATGTCAAAATACTGGCTTGGCTTCCTATGTACATGTTTTAAGAGGATTTGCTATTGATACTGAACTGGATTAACTTTAAATATAAAGAAAAATACTCTAACTTCAGCAACCACCTGTGAAGCAAGTTTCTGTAGCTAAGGAGTCTGGATTAGTGCTCCAAGCAGGGTGCAGGATAATGAATTTGACATCCCATTGGACTCCCTGGGAAAAATTCTCTGGATACAATCTTCTTAAGTGGCAGTATTATAGGGAGCAAAATTCTGTTGAGGGTGAAAAATTCATTCTATGACCTCTAAGTCTGCATGGAAAATGCCATTAGAGATTAGAGTTGATTTATGGGGGTTCTGTACTATTACCGCCCCCTCCCCCATCTCACCCAGGCAGGAAAATTGAGCAAAAGACCAGTGAAAAGAACTATACTTTGAACTACATTTCCTCAAGTATTTACACAGAAGTGTATTCAATTTACAGGAACCTTCAAGCTTAGTTATCATAATTATCCCATGCTTTGATCCTGGTGTAGTCTCCCCTTTTCTCTATCAGTTATGTTTTCTCCTTTTATTTCTATTTTAACTACCTCAGTGCTTGTGTGCTTGTGTATGTGTATGTTTATTATAATTCACCTTAAAGGCTTCTTGTGGAATATAAATTATAAAGACATAAAAGTAAACATGGAATAATCTCCTTTCATGCATATATTTACAAACCTATAAACTCTAAGGAAGAGTGAACTGGATTTTAAAAACACTGAGAATTACTCTTACCGGGATTTTCTTCGCCCAGTTTATTCAGCTATTTTGGCCAAAGGAACAATATAAAATATGTCAAAGCCATTTAACTGCTGGCTGCACAACTGACTAGAAAGTAAAAATTATTGACTCAGAGCACCACCAATCCAATCATGCCTTAGGGAATAGACCCTTGAAATTATAATTTCACAAACTCTTTTTTTGAGGAATTACTCAGTGCCTACTTCTTGGGAGTATTCCTTCTCTGCGCTCTTTCAGTGCTCTGGATATACAAGTCTCTATACACCATTGTGTAGTATTTGTGTGTATTTTTTCTCTTCCCATTTGTCCTGACAAACTGTGACCTTCCTGAAGGTGGACCTGTGTTCTATTTATCTTTTTAATACCCAATGTTTCTAGCAATGACCGATATACAATAGGCCTCAGTATATATTTTTGTGGATGAGGTACACAAATAAGGTCTTAGATACCATCCTGCTTACAGTGAGGCTGTAGTATTTTTAGTGGTATTAGTACTTACTTACTGAAACAGAGTGAATCCATAGTATGATTGACGATATTACACATCTGGTTACACAAACTCATAGCAACCAGCTAGGTAGTTTTACTTAGGCCACTCAATGACACAAATTTGTGCTTACTGAGAAACATTTTGTAGCATATGAGGGGGAAAGAGCACTCTCTCTAAATGCTTAATTAATCATTCTTACAAACTTAGCACATTTTGTGCCCATATACTTGTGCCAACAAGATTCCTCCCATGCATTTTGATTTTCCCCTAAATAAAATTTTTCCTAATTCTTAAACAAACAAACAACAAAAAGCTTACTCCTCTAAGGTCAGATAAAAGTAGAGAATGGAGTGAACCAGCTTTATCTAATTTTCCCAATTAAGTAAAATGAGAACTAAATAAATGGATGACGAAAAGCAAAGTATATCTGATTTCCCACTTGGCTTTCCTGTTGGTCAAACCACTCAGGTAATTCAGTTGGGCAGGCTGAAATGCCTTACACATTTGCCTTTCAAGATCAGGAGGGTTGGCATGCCATCCACTGGGCAGCCCATGGCAAAGAGAGTCACACGAACAATAAAACGAAGGAACGCTGAGTTGAACTATCATCACCATGCCAGCCTTAGGTATCTGTGGGCTGTGAAACACAAGCAGAGTGATAAAGAAATTATGTGGCCCTGGATATTGCAAATGCACTATAGACTGTTCCCCTCACTAAAATCAGGCAATGAAGAGACACCTCAGTGGAAAAAGCAATTAGTGTAGGGAATGAAGTTCTTTACTTTTCTTTCCCCATTCTCTCCCTCCCAATCCTTTCAAGTCTCCCTTGAGTCCAATTTGGGAATTCTTGCAAAGGCTAAAGTCCAGCAGTTTAACAGCTATTAAACACGGTCATAAAGTGAAGATGCAGCCTGCAAGTTGGGCTCTTGGCAGCATCAGAGGAATATGGCAAATGGCACAACTCTTTTGCTGAAAGGAAATCATGGAAGAGATAAAGGGAGGGGGTGTGGATAAACCAGATCGAGACTTGGAGATGAGGACCCATGGAGCATACTAACCCACTCTGGTATTGCTATTTAGTACCTGTGAAGTCTACCATTATGCATTATTAAATTCATGTATTATTGAATCATGAATACTTGTTCCTTGATAAGAAATGGAGATGATTTCTTAGTTTAAATTAAAGCCCTGCCTCCTTATTTAAATAAAACCGCATTACTGGCTGCCTAGCATGCTAATCACAAAACTGCATTAAGCAGGTAGGACTATATGAATTAAAAAATAATGAAACAAGACTTTTCAGCCAGACATTGTTCCCCTGCCTGCTTTTCATGACAGCGGATTTCCTACTTGGAGTTGATAAGACAACGGCAAATGAAGATAACAACATGAGAGGAAAATCATTCACTCTAATGGGCTCCACCTGTGCAGACTTCAGCTCATTTACATGGCTGCAGAAAAATTAGAAATCATGCGGCAATTAGTCTGTTCTAGATTATGCAGTGTGTCAACTGATACCACTCAGGAGAGCACTAGTGCTAAAATGGTTTCAGAAGATAAATCTACTCTCCTATACAAACAGTTTTAATTACCTGGAAAACGGCATTGCCTATTGAGCAATCTCCATTGTGAACCTGGGCTGCTCTCCTGCTATTGGAATCAGATGTCGGGAAATTCCAATGTTTATGTAATTGACTCATATAATATTTGATGACTTGTTGAAACTGAAATTGGGCCTTTTGGTTGGGTCCCCAATTGTTCATCAAAGGCCCGTTTAATGTCTCCTTCAGAGTTGGAGGGATATAAGGTTTTTTTTTAATGCTTCTGTTTACTTGTACCCTTTGCTTCTTGAACCTTAGCTCTAACAGCTCATAGTAAATCTGATAATTACAAAATCATTTCGAATATGAAGCTTGGGACAACAGATCAAGTACCTATGAACAACTCCTTATGAATTTTAAGGCCATTAAGGTTTTTGGATTCTTAAGATAGTGGGATAAAATTTTTCTATTCATTTTTGCCTTAAAGTATATTTGTAAGTTTCTTGAAACCTTGGAAGCATATGTAGAGAAATAATATTAATGAAAATCCAGCTTTTGCATTTATAAGGGATAATTTAAAGGTTTTGCTTTAATTTGCTTATAGAAATGTGTATTTACACCCACTTTATTCAGTCATTATTATTTTTGCTTTTGTAATAGCTTTATTGGACTTGGGGGTAATGCAAGAAAGTTGGGGTTAATGGAGGCATCCTTAAGAGAAAGTTTGGGACCCTGAGTAGGGGTAAGCTCTTGGGACAGTGGTAGAATGTTAGTCTTCCGCCTGTACTTTTAAAAAAGAGAGGGTCAAGACTCTTGGAATTTAACAGGCAAGCACTTAGCATTGTCCACTAGAGTTTGCTCCCAAAGCAAACATAAAGAACGGTTTCTGCTGGATGGGAGTAGGCGTGCAGCATGCCTTAAAAGACAGACAATGTGCATCTTCAGTGACAAAAGCAGGGCCGATCTTACAGCTGGAAAAGGCAATCCCCTAATACAGTGAGATTTTAGCCAGGATAACCTCTACTGGCCAAGAGAATTTTCCAAACTTGCTCTCAAGTTTGAGTTCAAGATTCTAATCCTGACGAGAAATACAGAGCCTCCAGGGATACATCCCATGGAATTTTAGTGCACTGGTTTTCACTTTTTGTCCCCAAAACACTGAAGGTTCCCTCAACAAAAGACTTCCAAATATGTATAAATTTAGCAAATGTCGCTATAACCTCTTTCTGAATAACAAAATGAATATAGCTTGCTAGGGGCCCTCAGATATCCTGCAGTAAAGAAACTTACTGAACTCTACATTTTCCAGATTCATCTGAAATAAATGAAGCAAAATACTCCTCCCCAGCCTTTCTGTAATGGAGCATTCACATCCAGTCTCCAAGAAAATAACTTTGGGTCATCCTCCTGTGGTGGGAAAGTTAATTGCCAAAGCAGACTTTGCCTATGGACAGGACACAAGGAAGTTAGGACCACAACTTATGGTGCTGAAGAGCACAGAGGCTGGCATCACTGTCTGGATGGATTTGATGAATTCTTTGGATTATTTTATTTTTTTTAATGTTTATTTATTTTTGGGACAGAGAGAGACAGAGCATGAACGGGGGAGGGGCAGAGAGAGAGGGAGACACAGAATCGGAAGTAGGCTCCAGGCTCTGAGCCATCAGCCCAGAGCCCGACGCGGGGCTCAAACTCACAGACTGCGAGATCGTGACCCGGGCTGAAGTCGGATGCTTAACCAACTGAGCCACCCAGGCGCCCCTCTTTGGATTATTTTAAAGGCAGTTTCCTCCCGTCTCAAGACCTACACACGCACACACATATCCACATGTGCACCCACACATAAAGATACACACAACTCCAGACACACCAAGTGCATCAAAGTCTAACACAATTTTGCAACTGAGGTTCCTTATGTGAGCCACTGAATGCAGAAAATGTTTTGAGTGACCATTTTCTCACTCTCTCAAGGCTTATACTTAATCAGTATCATTTTGGATGCCTAGGAGAGAAGTCAATTCATTACATATAATGAATACCTTAAGGCACTAAATAATTTCTCCTGGAACCAGAGCACAATGACACCCTAGCAGTATTTTTAGGATAATCCATTTTTTTTCTGGCAACACCTTTTCTTGCTTTACCTGCCCTGAAAAATAACGTAAAGTGCCATATGATACTGAATCAAAGAATGATGGACCTTTTAATCTGGGAGGGCTTTCACAGTGCAGTCCCTGCTTTATAGTTTAGGACGGTAAGACCCAGATGTATGGCCCAGGTTGCTGATGACACGGTGAATCAGGGAAGAACAGGATTGTAGTTCAGGTCTTTGGATTTAAGACTGGAGTTTGTTCTGCTACTTCCCTGTGCTGTGGGGGACTACAACCATGACCCAGGGCTCTTCAGGGTCAGAGAGGGCGAGCCCCATTCAAGAGTCCTAGCCACAGACACGTGAGTTCATCACCTCAGAAAAGTAGGCCACTCAAGACCCTGAAACTCAGAGAGATGCTGACAGCACTGAGAATAACAAGTAGCCCGAAAGTCCTCAGGTGAATTTTGAGTGTCTTGGGAGAGAACAGGAAACTGGGTGAGAGGTGGCAAGTGAGTATGTTGAAGCCACAGTCCCTTCAGAGCATGTGAATGTGCAATCTTGTCCCTGAGGTGAGAAGCTCCCTTCCAAAGGCTAACATGTCAGCAGTCATTCTAAAGGACATCAATAAAAAGAGGTCCAGCTGTAGAGTTGACACTACATGGCATAGGACAGTCTGAGTTCAGGATGTGGCCTCCATAGCAGCAGACCTTCACCTATACAAGAACTTCTTTCAACATTGACAAGCAACAACGAAACCGTAACTAAACTTTCTGCTTCCTGGTGTAACTATTTCATGGAATATGAAGTATTATGCAATCACTAAAAATAATAATGATTCTCTTTTTTAAATAAAAACAGGTTTTGTCTTGTTTTATTCAATATATTCGAAATAAGCATTCACAAATTTAATCTATCCTTAAAAATGGGCACTACTTATTTTAGTATAATTACATTTATGTACAAAACAAACCCTTTACATATTCACACTTAGGTAAGTGCACAGAAAAGAAGCAAAAAAGGATATATATCACTAAATGCAAACACTGGTAACCTTTGGGAGAAAAATGTGAGGAGAAATCATAACATTATGTGTATTTCAGTAGGTCTGAATTTTTCATAATAAACGTATTTATAGATTATTTTAAAAACTAGAAGTAAAGTGGACTTAGAAATATTTTAAAGCCTACGAACAATGAAAAAATTTTTTTAACCGATGGATTTGATTAATAAAATGTAAAATATTTGTATGTTAGAAAACATAACAAAATCAAAGGCAAACTGGTAACATAATTTGTCATCAATATAATAAGCACATGTTTTAACACCCTACTTGGTGTGGGAGAAGAGGTACTCTGTGATTTTAGAATAGGTAGCACAAGCTAAATCGGCTATACGTAATCCTTATGGTAACTCTTTCTTGGCCATCACTGCTCTTTGCTCTTTATGTGTCTGGAGGTCACAGATGTGTCCTCCCAGAGTTTCTTTGAGCCACTGTTGATTACAGTTATTGGACAATCCCCACAAGCTGCAATATTTATAGCACATTTCTAAATACCAAAGGGTTTTTACTTTTGCTTGCTAACTTTTATCTTCTTTCCTCAATCACTTCAATGGAGGCACCTGTAGTGACCACAAAATTTGCCTCTAACACCCAGAATGACACCCTTCCTTTGTTTCCTTGTTGCAGGCCCCAGTGCCAATACTTGCATCCCTTTTTTTTCAGTCAATATAAATCAAAGGGTCTGCAAAATATGATAAGTAGCAAAGGAAATACAACAGATAAAGCCACACCTTTGCAAATACTCTTGATTTAGTGAGGACTCTAGAGCAGGAGTTGGCTTGAAGGGGTTCCTGATACGGTCCCCAGAGCATACTGTACAGTGCACTGTACCAGCTTCTGTGGACTAAAAGCAGAGCATACCTCTCAGAATAGGGGGAAATTAACACATGAACTGTAAAGCCCAAGAGGCTCAGTCCTTTATCTTCTTCCCTATCTCTGCTTATTCCCTTGGTGATCTCATCCTGAATTATGGCTCCAAACACCAGAAAGTGCTGACTCCTTGGAAATGTACATCTCCAGCCTAGTTTCTCCCCTGAACTCCAGACTCATATATCCAAATGCCTACCTGACATCTCCACTTGGAAATCTAATAAACATCACATACTTTCACGTCCCAAATGGAACTCCTGATCTTCTCATACATGCACACCTTCCCCATCTCAAAAAATGACAGTTCCATTCTTCCAGTTGCTCAGTCTTCTTTTTTTCTTATCCCCACCTCTGAGCAGGAAATCCTGATGGCTCTTATCTTCAAAATACATCTACAATCTGACTGCTTCTCACCACTTACACTGCAATTCCCCTGGTCCCAATCCCCATCATTAATCACTTCCATGATTGCAGTGGTCTCTAACTGACCTCCCTGAATTCGCCTTTGACATCTACAGAACATGGTCATCACAGAAGCCACAGTCTGCCATGTCATACCTTTAACAAAGGGTTCCCTGGTCTCTCAGAGCAAACACTCACATCCTCACAATGGCCAGAAGACCTTACTGGTCTGCCACTCACATCTTACTTTTTACCTATGATCTGTCTTATTCTGCTCAAGCTACACTGGGTTCCTTGAATGTGTTTTTGAACATGTCAGGCATGCTTCTACCTTGGGGTTTTTGTTTGTTTGTTTGTTTTCTCCTGCTTGGATCATTCTCCTTCCAGACACCTGTATGGCTAGCTCTCTCATCTCCTTTAAGTCTTTGGTTAAATGATAACTTCTCAGTGAGCTCTTCACAGGCAACACAATTTAAAATATAACCCTCATCCTGATATCCCTTATTTCACTACTTTATTTTTGTCCATAGAACTTACTGTATGTGAGATTATAACTTTATTTAATTATTTGCTGTCAGCTTCTTTGCACTAAGATATAGGCACAATGAAAGTAGAGATTTTTGTCTCAATTTTTCACTGCTGTAACCTCAGTGCCTGGAACACAGAAAACACTAAAAAAATGTGTTGAGTGAATGAATAAGGGAAGGAGAAAAACATTTACATATATTTTACTCATATAAGATTAAATATCAGGAATAGAAAGACACTTAGCCGTGCAAGGCAGTTTATAAGTAATGCTAACTTCTGTGACAAATATCTCCAAATCTCAATGCCTTCAGATAAAAGTTCATGTCTCATTTGTACAAAGTCCATTGTGGATGTTCCTGGTTGGGCAGGTCTCCCAAATAGCTCTCCTACAAGTAGTAACTCAGAGGTCTAGGCTATTTCCATCTGCCATTATCTATCCTCAAAATCCTTGATTTATACCAATCAGAATGTAAAGACAGGCAGACAGCTATTACATCAAAGTTTGCATGGGATACTGCATGGGATAGGCCTGCAAGTGGCACACACATTTTTTTTGCTCACTTTCCTTTGACTCAGGCACATGGTCTTACCTAGATGCAAGGATGGTAGTGAGAAGACTGGAAAATGTAGCTTAGCTGTATGCCCACAAAAGAGTAGAAGCAGATATATTGGTAAACGTGAGCAGTCTTTACAACATATTATTAGATCATATAACTTGATAAGATAAATAGTAAGTCCCTAATAGACACTGCATAGGTAACTTATAGAAAAGAAAATCTGTGAAGCTAATGAACATATAAAAGAATGTATAAGCTCAGTTTTACATAGAAATGTGCAATAAATACTAATAATTTAAATGAAATGATATTTTAGAAAGTTCTTTTCTAATTTGCTGAGAGTTTTTATTATGAGTGGTTGCTAAATTCTGTCAAAAATTTTTCCTGCACTTATTGTTATTTTCCTCTTTTAGTTTGTTACTATTACTAATTATATTGACATATATATATATGTCAATGTAATTATATATATATACATATACACATACACTCAAGTTAGGTAACCTACAGTGTAGTCTTGGCTTCAAGAATAGAACCCAGTGATTTATCTCTTACATATGACACCCAGTGCTCATCCTGAAAAGTGCCCTCCTTAATGTCTGGCACCTATTTAACCCACCTCCTTCCCCTTCCAGCAACCCTCAATTTTTTCTCTGTATTTAAGAGTCTCTTATGGTTTGCCTCCCTCTCTGTTTTTATCTTACTTTTCCTTCCCTTCTCCTTTGCTCACATTGACTGACTTTTGAATGTTAAAATAACCTTGCATTCCTACAATAAAGTACACTTGATGTATTATCCTTTTTTCTTGTATGTATGTATGTATGTATGTATGTGTACGTATGTGTGTGTGTGTATAAATCTTTTAAACTATGATTTTTTTTCAGTTATTTGACACACAATGTTAGTTTCAGGTGTACACCATAATGGTTTGACAAGTTTATACATTATGCTATGTTCACCACAAGTAAAGCTACCATCTGCCCTCATTATAGCATCATTGACTATATTCTTTATGCTGTGCCTTTTATTCCCATTTATTATTCATTCCATAATTGGAAACCTGTATCTCTTACTCTCCTTCACCCATTTTGTCCAATCCCAAACCCCTCCCCCGGCAACCATCAGCTGTTCTCTGTATTTGTAGGTCTGATTCTGCTTTTTGTTTTTTATTCATTTGTATTTTTCTCCTTTAGATTCCACATATGAGAGAAACCCTATGGCATTTGTCTTTATCATTCTGACTTCACTTAGCATAATACTCTTTAGGTTCATCCATGTGGTCAGAAATAGCATGATCTTATCCTTTTTAGGGCTGCATAATATTCTATTGTGGGCATATGTACACACCCCCCACATCTTCCTTATCCATTCCTCTATCAGTGGACACAGGTTGCTTGTGTCTTGGCTATTGTAACTAATGATGCAATAAACATGGAGTGCATGTCTTTTCAAATGAGTGTTTTCATTTTCTTTGGGTAAATACCCACCCAGTAGAATTACTGGATCATGTGGCATTTCTAATTTTTTGAGGAGCCTCCATACTACTTTCCATAGTGACTGTACCAATTTACATTCCCACCAACAGTGCACAACAGTTTCTTTTTCTCCATATCCTTGTCAACACCTGTTACTTCCTATCTTTTTTATTTTAGCCATTCTGCCAGTTGGGAGGTTATCTCCCAATGTATATTGATTTACATTTTCCTGATGATTAGTGATGTTAAGAATCTTTTCATGTATCTGTTGGCCATCCATGTATCTTCTTTGGAAAAATGTTCGCTCAGGTCCTCTGACCGCTTCTTAATTTGATTATTTTCTTGGAGTTGCATCATAGAAGTTTTTTATATATTTTGGATATTAACTTCATGTCAGATATATTATGTATAAATATCTTCCCCGATTCATTAGGTTGCCTATTGGTTTTGTTGATGGTTTCTCTTGCTGTGCAAAAGCTTTTTATTTTTATGTAGTCCAACAGTTTATTTTTGCTTTTGTTTCCCTTATCTTAGGAGACATACCTAGAAAAATGTTGCTACAGTGATGTCAGAAAAATTATCATGTAAGTTCTTTTCTAGGATTTTTATGGTTTCAAGTATAACATTTGTATTTAATTCGAGTTTATTTTGGTGTATGGTGTAATGAAGTGGTCCAGTTTCATTTTTATCCATGTAACTGTCCTGTTTTTCTAGCACCATTTGTTGAAGAGACTTTTTCCAACTTTATATTTTTGCCTCCTTTGTCATAGATTAATTGACCATATAATCATGGGTGTATTTCTGGGCTCTCTGTCCTGCTGCATTGATCTATGTGTAAGTTTTTATGCCATACTGTTTTGATTACTATACTTTCATAGTATACCTTAAAATCTATAATTGTGATACTGCCAGCTTTATTTTTCAAGATTACTTTTGCTACTTGGGGTCTTTTGTGGTTTCATATAAATTTTAGTATTATTTGCTCTAAGTTTTGTGAAAAATGCTGTTAGTATTTTGATAGAGATTACATTGAATCTGTAGATTGTCTGGAGTAATATGGACGTTTTAACAATAATTCTTCCAATCCATTAGCATGGAATATCTTCCCATTTGTTTGTATTATATTCAATTTCTTTCCTCAATGTTTAATAGTTTTCAGAGTGCAGGTCTTTCACCACTTTGGCTAAGTTTATTTCTAGATCTTTTATTCTATTTGGTGCAATTGTAAACAGAATTGTTTTCTTAATTTCTCTTTCTGATATTTTGTTATTTAAAAAATTATTTTTAATGTTCATTTATTTTTTGAGAGACAGAGACAGAGCATGAGCTGGGAAGGGGCAGAGAGAGAGGGGGAGTCACAGATCCTGAAGCAGGTTCCAGGCTCTGAGCTGTCAGCACAGAGCCCGACACAGGGCTCAAACCCATGAACATGAGATCACGACCTGAGCCCAAGTCAGCCGCCTAACTGACTGAGCCACCCAGGTGCCCCTCTGGTAGTTTGTTATTAGTGTATGGAAACACTACTGATTTCTGGGTATTTTGTATTCTGCAATTTTATTGAATTCACTTATTATTTCTAGTAGTTTTTCAGTGGAATCTTTCTATGTATAGTATCATGTTATCTGCAAATGAAGTTTTATTTCTTCTTTACTAATATGGATACCTTTAATTTCTTTTTGTCTGACTGCTGTGGCTAGAACTTCTACTATGTTGATTAAAAGTGTCTTGTTCCTGATCCTACAGGAAAAGCTCTTTTTCACCAGTAAGATGTTAGCTATATACGATGTTTTTCATATATGGCCTTTACTATGTTGAGATATGTTCCTTACATATCCACTTTGTTAAAAGCTTTTATCATGAATAGATGCTGAATTTTGTCAAATGCTTTACTGCATATTTTGAGATGATCATATGATTTTTGCAGATGTTGAACCTTCCTTGCACCCCCCAAATCAATCCCACTTTATTGTGGTGAATGACTCTTTTAATGTACTGTTGAATGCAGTTTGCTAATATTTGGTGGAAGAGAATGCAGTTTGCTAATATTTTGTAGAAGAGAATATTATTCATCCAAAAGGACATGTATATTTTTAAGATCTAGTTTTAGTTACTATTACAAATGATATCATATTTGTTTTCTATTTCATTATTACTAATACTATAGGTATTTTTATAAAAGTTGAAATTATATCTATCAACATCTTACAGATTCCACTATTTTGTTTCTTCTTTTGAGCTTTCTATGTTGATAATGATATCCTCCACATATAGTAACAGTGTCGTGGCTTCCTTCATACACTTGTTCTTTTTTTTCCTCTTCTCTTGAGATCTTTGATTCTCTAGTAACATGATAAACAGCAGTGAGGATTCAGGTATTCTTACCTCATTCTTAAAGGGAATGTGTGTAAAGTTTCTCCCAATATATGACATGGACAGTTAGGGGTTAGTTTTTATCAAATTAAGACAGTTTCCTTCTTTTAAAAAAATATTCTGCTTTATTAAGGTTATATGCATGAAACAAAGTTCCCTAATTTTATGTGTATACTTATAAAAATAATGGCTTTATTGGGATATAGTTCACATATAAAAAGTGCACCTATTGAGAGAGTACAACTCAGTATTTTTAAGTATATTCACAGAATTGTATAAACATTGCACAAATTTAGAACATTTTCATCACTCCTCTCCAATAAAACCCATAACCAACAGCAGTCGCTCCCCTTAGATATGACCATTCCCCCCCCCCCAAACCTCTAAAGCCCTGGCAACCACAGTGCCTATTCTGGACACTTCAATGAATGAAATCATATGGTATGTGGTCTTATGTGACTGGTTTCTTTAATATAATGTTTTCAAAGTTTATTCATAGTATAGTATGTATCAGTACTTTATTCCTTTTTATTCCTTATATAGTTGTATGAATATACCACATTTTATTTATCCATTCATCAACTAATGAATATTTGGGTTTTTTCCACTTTGAGCTATTATGAATAATGCCGCTATGGACATTTGTGTACATGTTCTTGTGTAAACATATTTTCAATTCTCTTGTTTTCAATTTCACCCAACAGTAGAACTCCTACTCACAGAGTAGCTCTATGTTTCACCCTTTGAGGAACCTCCAGACTGTTTTCCTGAAGCAGTTTACATTCTCACCAGCAGTCTATGAGGGTTTCAATTTCAGTATATGAAAGTAACAATTTTTGTTATTATCTTTTAGATTATAGTTATCCTAGAGGGTGTGAAGCAGCAGCTCATTGTGGTTTTGATTTGTATTTCACTAATGACTATGGTGTTGAGCATCTTTTCATGTGCTTATTAAGCATTTGTATATATCCTTTGGAGAAATATTTATTCAAATTCTTTCTCCCTTTAAAAATTATATTATTTTGTTTATATTGTTGAATTGTATGAATTCTTAAGATAATCTAGGTACTAGAGTTCATAAGATATATAATTTACAAGTATTTTTTACCACTTTGTGGACTGTCTTTTCACTTCTTTGATATGTCTTTTTAAGTACAAAGTTTTTAATTTTGTTAAAATCTCATTTATCTTTTCTATTGTTTCAGTGCTTTCCTTGTACATGCATAGAAACATGGAAAGCACAGAAATCATTGCCTAATCCAAGATCATGAAGATTTATAACTATGTTTTCTTTTAAAAGTTACAGTCTTAGGTCTTACACCTAGGTCTTTGATCATATGAATTAATTTTTGTGTATGATGTGAGGTCAGGGGTCTATGTGTATAATTTGGTGAGGTTTTCAAATACATGAGGTAGGGTTAATACTACCACAGTTGTGATATAGAACATTTATTTTCACCACTCAAAATCTTTATGTTCATTTGAAGTCAATCCCTTCCTCCAACTTTGGTTCTTGGAAATCACTGCATTCCTTGAGATTTATCCAAAGGAGCCAAAAATTCTGTCCACACAAAAATCTGCTCACAGATGTTTATAGAGGCTTTATTCATAACTGCCAAACTGTGAAGCAAGCAAAATGCCCTTGAGTAGGTGAATAAATAGTGGTACATTTAGGGGTACCTGGGTGGCTCAGTCGGTTAGGCATCTGACTTCGGCTCAGGTCATGATCTCATGGTCCGTGAATTTGAGCCCCATGTTGGGCTCTGTGCTGTCAGTTCGGAGCCTGGAGTCTGCTTCAGATTCTGTGTCTCCCTCTCTCTTTGCCCCTCCCTCACTCACTCTCTGTCTCTCTCTACCAAAAAATGAATAAACGTTAAATTTTTTTTTTAAATAGTCGTACATGTAGAAAATGAAATATTATACATGCACTAAAAAGATATGAACTATAAGCCATGGAAAGATATGGAAGAAGTTTAAATGCATATTATTAGGTGAAAAAAAAATCTGTAAAGGCTGAATACTATATGATTCCAACTACACGAAAAACTGGAAAAGGCAAAACTATGGAGAAAGTAAAAAAATCAGTGGTTACCAGTGGTTGAGGGGAGAGAGGGATGAATAGGTAGAGCACAGAGGATTTTTAGATCAGTGAAACTACTCTATGATACCATAATGATCAATATAATCATCATACATTTTATTAAACCCACAGAATAGACAATACCAAGAGTGAACCCTAATATAAACTATGGACCTTGTGTGATAATCATATATCACGTTGGTTCATCAGTTGTTATAAATGTACCATTATGGTGGGAGATGTTGATAATGGGAGAAGCTATGACGTGTGGGATCAGGGAGCATATAAGAAACCTCTGTATCTTCCTCTCAATTTTTCTTTGAATCTTAAACTTCTTGAAAAAAACATTAAATTTTGATAAAGAAAACAATGTTCAATACAAAATAAACACCTCATAAATACAAACCATGAAAAAGGATAACACACACACACACACACACACACACACACACACACACAATTTCCCTTTCAAGTAAGTACTTTCCGGATACAGTCCAATAATTCTATGTCAAAAATGAATCAGATTCTTCTGTGGAGAGAGAAGTGTGTGTTTTTTTGCTGTCTTAAAGTCATGATTTAAAACAGCACAGAGAGGGGTGCCTGGGTGGCTCAGTCAGTTAAGCATCTGACTCTTGGTTTTGGCTCAGGCCACGTCTCACATTTTTTTGAGTTCGAGCCCCACAATGAGCCCTATGTTGGGCTATGTACTGAGCCTGCTTGGGATTGTTTCCCTCCCTCTATGCCCTCCCTCCACTTGCTATCTCTCTCTCAAAAATAAATAAAAAATAAACTTAAAAAAAATAACACAGAGAGCATATATAGCTCTAACTTACCCCAACTTGAAATAAACTAAGTATCTGCCATTTCACGGGGAAAAAAAATCTAATTCTTCTGTAGTTCTTTCCCTTGTCACTAATGTATACAAAAATTATACTGTTAAACTGTTGAATTTACAATTCAAGCCCCGTATCAGGCTCTGTGCTAAAAGCTCAGAGACTGGAGCCTGACTAAGATGCTGTGTCTCCCTCTCTCTCTCTGCCCCTCTCCCACTCACGCTCTGTCTCTGTCTCTCAAAAACAAATAAAAAAGCATAAAAAAATTTTATAAAGAGCTATTTTGTCCTGATATTGTAACCGATACCTCCTATCCTAAAGAATTTCAAGATTAATGCAAATGTTTATCTTCACAATAAATGTAACAAAATTTTAAAGAATCATACAAGTGTAAGTTATGCTTTTCAAATTGATACTAATTTCTTTGTTGTCAAATTTCTTTAGTAGCATTTCAGAGTCTTTCATAATTCTCAGTGATACTAGTTCCTTAAGATTTCTCTCGTTTCACATATTTTTCCTTGACTCAAACTTTTGCTTTCTGGTAAGAAAATAAATTCAAAAATTATTATATTTTACAAATGTACATAAAGAATACTGCTAAAAATTGCTTACAATGCCCTCTCTTAATTTTGGGGTCTTCTGAATTATTAGGAAAGTCATTGCCATCCCAGTGGGACTAAGAGTAGTTACATGTTGATAAAATATTTGATGAAATACAAACAGAGAGAAGTTAGATTTGTAAAAAGCCATTTTTTCTTCATCAAAATTTTTAAAAATTACTACTTTGTAACTGAACGAACTTAACTCTTCCAGTCTTTACAGTTCACCAAGAAATTCCAATCCACATCCGTGAACAAACAGATATTGGTCTGTTCCATTTTTTCTTACCCTGGTTACCATGATTCAACTATAGCACTAATCTTACTGAGATATTCATAACACAAAAATCTGAAACTTTCTTATTAACCCCCACAAATAAATGTGTTTTACTCTCCCAGCTTTAATGAAGACATATGTAACAACAATCTCTGTGTGTAAGAATAAATAAATTAGAAAAAAAAACTTCTCTAATATTTACAGTAGAACTGGTACTTTGGGAAAATGTGCTGTGTTTAGCATAATGTCACGTAGACACCCAGCATGTGTATGTCTATGGGCATATAGTTTGAAAATCATGGAAAGCACAGGGTGAAATACACAGTCCTCAAGTTGCCAATTAAAACACATCATGATGTGACTGCTACCTACCAACCCAGCTTTGCTTCTACTGCTTCTCTACCTGTATCCTATAATATAGACATATTGAACTGCTTGCTAT
Source organism: Prionailurus bengalensis (assembly GCF_016509475.1). Taxonomy (NCBI): domain Eukaryota; kingdom Metazoa; phylum Chordata; class Mammalia; order Carnivora; family Felidae; genus Prionailurus; species Prionailurus bengalensis. The sequence goes on along the minus strand of NC_057354.1, from coordinate 83,798,346 downwards.
TCATTACAACATCTGTCCCATTTCATACCTCTGTGCCTTTACATATACAATTCCTTCTGCTTTAAATGCCCTTATTCATTGTCTATCAGGGAAAATCTTATTCACCTTTCAAGTCTCAGCTCAAAGTATTCTTTACAATGAAAATGTCCCTCATTTATTATTCCAAGCAAAAATAAGAATTTATTTTCTACTC